>NW_017306736.1:996905-1022977 GCF_000935625.1 Nanorana parkeri
GTGTTATAGGTGCTGATTTACTAAAGGCAAATAGGCTGCTCACTTTGCAAGGGGACTGCTCTGCTGACTTTTATCATTCCTATCATATATAAGCAATATACTTTTTTTTTTTAATTATTATCCTTGCACGTGATTAGGTATTCTTTGCAAAGTACATTTTTACCACATTCACTAAACTAAGGGAACATTGTCTTTCAAGGGGAACAGCCTAACTGACATTTAGTAAATCAACCCCTTCCTGTCAAAAAGAAGGGAGGAGGCGAGGATGGCCCAGAAAATAAGAGTAGCATGAAGTGAGACAGGGAGTGCAATAGAAGGGTAGGGATTGGAAAGATAATGCTAATTGTGATTTCCCCTTTTCAACAGTAAGGGTGGCCCAGAAGACTACCATGGCCCTACAGTAGAGCTGCAGGTGACTGCTCAGTCTCTAAATGTTTTTGTGACCTGGGGGCAGCAAGCTACCAGTTGGCACAGATCTGCTAACTCCTTCCCTCCAATTGCGCTACTGGTGACTTTTCCCACACCTGCAGAAGACATGAACATGTAATGTTCCTCATACAATGTAATGTACAATGTAATGTAACTCATACCCTCTGCCAAACATTTCAGTGTTGCCATGTGCCCCAACACCGCCAGTACTTGCATGATAATGCACCTGAACATACTGCCCCACACACTGTTGCCTACCATCCAATCAGAGAACTTCAGAAGCTACTTACAGCACTCTAAGTTAATAGTGGGCACAATGCAGGTGGCAAGTATGCTAATATAAATTGGAACTTTGATCCAGCTTTCAGCTTACACCTTACTCTGTATTTTCAGTATTAAAGAAAACCTTTGCCTTATTCAGGAAATGTAGGTTTTCTGGTTGTTAGGGAGACCCTCTGGCTTCAATGAACTTGAGTGTGCATTCTATTAAAACATGAGGCCAGTTTAGCTACTCACTCCTAGTGGTACGTTTCCATCTAGTTTGAAGTCCAACAGAGACCTCTACTTGCAAAACATGGTAGAGCACAGTCCCTTACATAATAAATTAACATGAGATGGGTTTTGACTGATTACTAACAATATTTGCCTTAAAGTGATACTACAATCAGGAGTTAAAGGGTAATTTTACTTTCCCAGGTGAATTAGGGAAATTGAATTAACTCCTTGGGCGGCCAAATTCCCCCCCGCTATACTTTTGTTCCCCATGGTCCCTGTGTGTTTTGTAAAGTAGCCACTGCGCTCCAAGTGCTCTCCCGTGATGGACTACAATCTCATATTTAGTTTACTAATTTGTATTGAATTATAGTCCTTCATGGGAGTGAGCTTGGAGTGGCGGAAGAATAGTATCACACAAATTCAGACATGATTTGAGGATCTACAGCTGAGTGATACACAAAAGAGATACATTTCTGTTAATAGCTCAGGTATTTGAATACATTTTTAGGATTTAATTTCTGAATTTAGTGTCACTTTAAAGTAGACATTTCAAGAGTCAAATACAGGGGCTGCCATTCCTGATCTCTTCTGAAAACAGTTGGTATTTGGGAGTTATTTTAACTCGCTAACATTGACCCAGAAGTATTGTTTTAATAGGAAAAATCAGAACTCCTTCTACACATACACATTCCTGGATAGTGATTCAAAATACTGAAGCATAAGGATCATGTGTTTTCTCCTTCTCACTGCAGTGAACGGTGCCCTTCCCATCTCCATTTCAGCACCGGTCAGGTCCCCTTACCTCTTGCACACTCCTACCCCTATTAATTTTTATTCAAAGCTCCTGGTCTCATCACCAGTGTGTTCTTACCACCCCATGCAATGCCATCCTCACTTCTCTCCATGATGTGATTCTAAAACTTCCCCTTTAACCACTTCCATTTGCATTCTTGTCCCTACTGTGGTTCCACTGCATCATCTGCTTTTACTCTACTGGTACTGTGTCTTGCACTGTCCATCACAAATACTCTTAAGCTGCCCATACACTGTAATATTTTCTTCGTTCGACCTCCCTACTGAACAAATAAAATATTACAGTTTCCTCCATCAACCCTTACAAGCGTTGTTAGAGGAATCTCCTTTATTGTTTTCTGACAGCAGGTGTCAGCCGATATCAGAATACCCAGACAGATTCAGCAGCTGAGTGACTGGCCGGTCTGTTCACTTGAAGATTTTATGACTGGCTCCTTTGAACAGCTTATCAGGAATGCCAGCCAAAAGGGTGCCAACAGCAGCACCCCCACTGTGCGAATTTCGTCTGGTTCATCAAGAACCAGCCAAAATTTGCATAGTGTATGGCCAGCTTTATTCATGAAATGTGTTGTACTCTTTCATAACACAAGTCTGATTTTTCTCTTCGAAAGCCTCATGTCAGGTATGATAGCTTAGTGTCTTATAGCGCTACATATGTATATCAGAGTTCTTACTTTATCTACTGCATACTTGTTCAGGAGGATAACCAGGTTTTGCATATAATTCTATGCCTAGCGCAGCAAAAATACTTCTTTAATTTTGCCATGCTGTGTTTTAAAAGCTGTAAGGGAAAATGTAACCACCCCATTGCCACACCTTGCCAAATCCTGTTTCCTAACTATACTGTTTTCCATGTAGTTTACCAAAATGACAGTAATTTATATTCAAACCTAGTTTGAGCTTATACTGCCAAGCATGAAATAGATACAGTAAACTCTCTATTATCCGGCATTCAAGCAATCGGCAAAACAAAATCATGAACATAATACGTCCTCAATTTATTTTTGTAGGTAGCTTGGTGCACACCAAAACAATTAGGTACGTGGTAACTCTGTTTCTAGGAATCTTCCAGGGCAGCATCAGAGAAATAGGCACCTCCCACCGGAAACACATCGCCCACACCCAATAAAAAGAACACAACACTTGCATACCTCAGATAAAATATACCAATTGAACCAAAGGACATAATTAAGTATACCATTTAATACCCTCCAACATCGGGCAGGAATCCCTGCTGTCCTGGACGATTCCAGAAACAGAGTTACCAGGTACCTAACTCTAATTTTCTCTAGTCATCTTCCAGGACAAAAACATCAGCAAGGATAAGCGAGAACCATACTCAAAATTAGGCGGGACCACAGCTTGCAGAACCTTTCTACTGAAAGCCTGGTGTTGGTGGTCAATTCTATAGTGCTTGACAAATGTCAGGAAGCTGGACCAGGTAGCTGCTCTGCAGATCTGGTGTAGCCCCTGCTCTTTCTGCCCATGATGAAGCCAAGGGCCTTGTGCAGTGCGCAGTTAGATGCTCTGGCGGTTTCAAATTTTGAAGATCATAAGCTTCCTTAATAGTTAACTTAATCCACCTTCCTATAGTGCTTTTTGAGGCCCTCAAGCCCTGCCTTGGTTTCAAAAATAGGGTTTAGGACTTCCTGCTCTCCTTTGTTCTGTTCAGGTATTCTAATACACATAGACGGACATCAACGCCTTGCGAGGCTGCCTCTTTTTCATTTCCAGGATTCGTGCACAAAGAGGGAATTATCACATCCGGAGTTCGGTGAAAGACTGAAGCTATCTTTGGTAAAAAGGCCGGATCTGCCCTTAAGGTGATTTTGTCCTGGAGAGTAATGCAGTAAGGATCCAAAATTGAAAAAGCATGTATTTCGCTGACTCTCCTAGCTGAAGCAATGGCTACCAGCAAGGCCTTCTTTAGCGTGAGCAATCTTAAAGAACAAGCATTAATCAGTTTGAAAGGTGCTTTCAGGAAGGCCTGTAAGACAATCGACAGGTTCCAGGTTGGAAATTGTCCAGATATTGGCGGCCTTGCCCTCGCCACTGCTGTCAGGAATCTCCTATTTAGTGGTTCTTGTGACAATTTTTGTTCAAGGAAGTTTGATAGGGCTGAGATCTGAACCTTAAGCGTACTACAAGATAAATTTTTCTCTACCCCGTCTTGTAGAAATTCTAATATTGAAACCAATGATGGTTTGCCAAAGTGGTCGTTGGATAACCGCCATGATGAATAGTTTTTCCATATCTAGTTGTAAATCGCCAAAGAAGACGGTTTTCTACTTGAGATGAGGGTAGAAATTACCCTGTCCAACAACCCTTTCCTCAATAACAGGTCCCTTTCAGAAACCAAGCTCTAAGGTGTAGATAGTCTATCTGGGGATCTAGCACTGACCTTTTGTTGAAGCAGATCAGCCTTCATTGGAAGTGTCCATGAAGGTTTGACACTTTGTGTCAGAAGAGGTTTGAACCATAGCCTTCTTGGCCATCAAGGTGCGATCAGGATGACTGTTGCTTTGTCTTTGATTTGATTTGTCTTTGTCTATAATTTGTAGATGTCTTTCTTGAATAAACATCATCATCACTAGAGCCTTTTCCAGGTAAGACGAAAGGGGAGTAATCAAAAAATCTTGACGGAGGGATCTGAGACAATTCGATTCTGTAACCCAAACTGCTTAAGTTCAGAATATAACTGTTGCTTGTTACATTTTGCCACTGTGTGAGGAACTCCCTCAATCTTCCTCTCACCTTGGCTATCCCATCATTGCATCTTGGGGGGTGAGGGTGTAAAAAGAAAACTGCTTTTCCCCCTCCCTTTTTTTGTATTCCCAATTCTTACTCCCGATTTACCCATTCCCTTTCTTCCCAGGCTGGTTCCGCTGTCCCCTAAAGAATTTCCTGTTCTGTTTCTTGGGGAGAGGGAACCCTTTCTTTCTGTCCGTGGATCTTTTCAAAACCGTTTCAAGTTCTTGTCCGAACAGCAGATCCCCATTGAATGGGAGTCCACAAAGCTTAGTCTTTGATACCACATCTCCTGGCCAGGTCTTTAGCCATAAAGCCCATCTGCCTGAATTGATGAGCAGTGGTGTGAGCTGAAAACGTAATGGCATCCGCAACGTATGCCTTGGCGAGCACAGGAAGGGAATCCACAATGGTGGCCCTGCCCGTCCCTGAATCTAAATGATCTTTCAAACCGGGCCAACCAGACATCCAAAGTTCTGGCCATACAAGTAATGGCCATGGCAGGTTTGAACCCTGCACCTGCTGCTTCCTATGCTCTTTTTAGGAGGGATTCAGCTTTTTTTTTTATCCATAGGGGCCTTCAAAAATCCCATATCTTCAAACGATAAGTCTGAGTTTTTAGTAGATTTGGAAAGGGATGTATCCAACCTTGGACATTTCACCCAAACACTACCATCTTATTCCTTAAACAGGAACCTGCGTTTAAATTTGAAGAAAAAAAAAAAGAATACTCTGTAACCCCTTGTACAACCTGTCATGGACTGACAGTTTCCCTTGGTCTTCCATTAATCCCAGCATTTCCCACACAGCTTTAAGAAGCTTGTTGGTCTCATGCAAAGGGAATAAATATCTGTTGTGATCAGATTCCTCTTCTTCTCCTGACTCCGCACATTCCCTGTATTCCGAGTCAGAAGATGAATCTGAAACTTTATTAGTCATCTCAGCACTAATCATGTTACCTGGATAAGTACCTGGTTGAAAACCTGAAGAGAAAGGGCCCTCAACAACAGATGGCACCCAAATCATTCCGACACTATCTTGAATCACAGATCGTAACGACTGGAAGGTCGACACCATTTCCTCTCTCATACAGTCTATCAGGCCTTTAACCCTTTAGCTGCCAAGGACGTACGGCATACGGAGCTACAAAAGTGCTTCCAGCTGGCCATCTCAGTATGCCGTACGGACCTGGCATTTACAGTTCTTCTATAAGCTGATGACCGCTATTTTCAAAAATACCGGACGCCCCCGTAAATAACTGGGGACACATAGTACTATGTGTCCCCAGTTATGAATGAACAGGCTGCGATCTACATCACAGCCTGTTCATTCAAGAATTTATGAATGGAGACTAGCACTCACTACAGAGGCTCCTCCCCATTCAGAAACTAATGATAGTAAAAATATTTTACTATCATTAGTTTCTGAATGAATGAGAAGCCTCTGTACTGAGGCTTCTCATTCATTTGAGTGCTGGGGCTGCAGAAAAAGAAATTGAGGACTTATGTCCTCAATTTCTTTTTCTATTTCAAAAGGGAAATGTCAGGGGTCTATTTAGACCCCAGATATTTCGCCGCAGCCCCCCCAACAGTAAAAAAATAAAAATAAAAAATTATTAAAAAATAAATAGAAAATGTAAAAAAATAAAAAATAAAAAAAATAAAAATGTAAAAAAAAAATAAAATAAAAAAATGTGTAAAAAAAAAATAATAAAAAAAAGCACAACCCCTCCCTCCCCCCACATAACATACACATATTGAGGTGTACGCCATGCACATGCGCTGCAGTGCGTTGTTAGAACGCATCGCAGTGCATGATTTTTTTAATGTATTTTTTTCTTTAAAAAAAAATTAAATTAACTGTGGCAGCGCATGGCAAAGCTTTGTGACGCATTGCCATGCGTTGTGATCTTTGTGTTGCAATAAATATACGCCTGTATCATTTTATCACAACACAAACACCAACACAGCGTGAAAATTTTTTTTAACATAAGTTGCTTATTTACAGTTTTGCGTACCGTAATTTTTTTACCTTTTCGCAAAAAGGCGCAATTTCAAATTTGCAAATATTTGTTATTTATTAACTCAATACAGTTTTATCTTTTAGATTTAGTCAGAAAATTATTATTTTTTGTGCGCTGATACTGATTTTAGTGTGTTTTATCAATTGAATTGTGTATTTTTATCGGTTTAATATGAATTTGAGAAACATTTGCGCAATTATCGCACGGCCTACAAATTTAGTATCACCATCTTTTTATTCTACCGGGCCTGCGCTTTCAGAAAATATATGGTTTGGGGGGTCTTTTACAAACGCTAGCAACGCAGCAGTTGAAAATCAAATCAATAGGAAAAAATTGCAGAAAATTCAAAAATGGCTTGGCCAGCTGATTTGAAAAATGGTCCGGAGGGCTTGGCAGCGAAAGGGTTAAACAGGCCTGAAGATTCATCCGCCACTAGCTTCCCCACACAGGACTGGCAAAGCAGCTTTTTAAAAGAGGAAGAATATTTAACATTGCAGGCGACACATGTTTTGCTTTGGTGTGTGTGCTGACTGCAGGGCAAAGATCTTTCTTCAGAGGCCTTGGTCTGAAAAACATAACACCAGAGCCTCCGTGGAGTATAGTAAAAATAACCCCATGATTTATTATCCCCAAGAGTGTGCCAACCCAACCCCTCATGCTCTGACAGGACTCCATACACAGACGGTACAGATAGGAAAGGAGATCACCATTTTGTTTCTCTTTGCCTACCTTAGAGCTGCTAGCAGTTGGATCCACCAGATCAGAAAAAAACTGTAAACTATGGTAATCGAGTCTGTGCTTAGAAGTCCCATCTGCACTGATGACTCCAGCTCCTCTGCTCCGCTCCTGATGCCCACTCCCCCCCTTTGCAGGTGTGGGAACCGCAAGATTTCTACATGCTGCTGCTTCTCCCAACCTCCTGGTTACTGATCACTTTCTGGAGCCCGATGGCAGAAAACTGAGCAGAAACCGTCCATCTTGCTTCTGCGCGAGAACCCTCTCCGTGAGGGCCTGGCTGCCGGGTTTTCCTGAGAAGACTCTGCGCACCACCGGTCTGGCATCTCCAGGTAAGAGGTGGCAGCCAGGCCGCAGGACCAGGTAAGAGTAAAACACTAGCCCTTGTAGTAACCCAGGAGTCAGGGCAGCAGCACATTCTAGGGAGGGCTCCACTGAGACCACACCAGGAGGATGGTTGCCATACGACGTGTAGGAAACCTCAGGCCTTACTGTAGCGTGGCAAACTCAAGGACAGATGGGGGCTGCCCCAGAAAACCCCACCATGTGCTCCTCAGTTCTACTGTTGCTGGAATGCAGAACCCATGAACCAGGAGGCCCCTACAACTAGCACGAAGGCCAATAGAAAATAAACAAAACATTACGATGTTCTTGCTTGGTAAGAGAAAACACAAAACAAAAAAAAAGGAGATATGCAAGTGTTGTGTTCTTTTTATTAGGTGTGAGTGATGTTTCCTGTGGTAGGAGTCTATTTCGCTGATGCTGTCCTGGAAAATAACTAGGGAAAACTTTGTTTACATCTTGCTGCTGTCTAGATTCTGCGGTCGGCAGTAATAGCCAGACTGCTATTGGCTATTTTAAGTTGCAATAGCAGACTGGCTATTGTACCCGCCCACTGAGCAGGAGACAACCTGAGAATTTTTTTCGCTCAGGTAAGCTCCTCTGCTCAGTGGGCGGGTGTAATAACCAGTCTGCTACTGACTATTTCCAAATTTCAATAGCAGGCTGGCTGCTTGAGAGTTAGTATTAACTCTCAAGTAACCAGAAACAGCAGTTATCCGGCACCTACCGATATCCCCGAAGGTGCCAGATAAGTGGGAGTTTACGATACAATGTACTGTCAAGAGCACATCAGAGCAGAATGTAGGACAAACTCAGAATGCTGACGTGGTTCATAAAAAGGGATTTACTAAATGTAATGGTAGCTATAGCAATTGGGAGATAGAGATGACTAGGGGGTGCTTTGGTGTGCTGTTCACACTATCTGCAGCAGCACCTGTGGAGGGACAGCCAGCCTTTTTTATATGCTCAATGGCAGAACCCCCAAACCTTCTCCTATGGTGGGATTAGCAGGAGAAGAAGGAAAGCAGGCATTAGCAGTCTTCCAAAAAAAAAAAAGCTGCTTGAGGAAAAGGGTGCATTAGTAGTCCTCAAAATAAAATGGTTGCTATGCACCCTTAAGGGTAAGGAAGGTGGAAAATGACATGAGCAGTACTTTAAAGGAGGTGGCCACTATGTGCCTTGAGGAACAAGGAGAAGTTTTTGCTGCTAACCTGTGTAATTGAGGTGCTACTGCCTTCCAAGCTTGGTGGAGAGAAGTCATGCGTTTCCTCATGCATTTGTTGTTACCCAAATGGCTGTTTTACCACACCTGATAGACTGCAGACCACAACAGTGCTGTTGAGCAGAAACATGATAAAAAGCCCAAACTGAAAAGCCAATTTATCCCAAACACAAATTTATTCCATTCTTGGAATATTTTGGGGAATAATTGAGATAGGAAAGGGTTCAGGGAATGCAAAGTTGTGGAAGTTTTAAAGTGTTTTTGTGACATTTGTTGTTTGTTTTGACATTTCATTAAAAATGTTTAAGACAATGCAGTGTGGTACGGGGGAATTTTTTTTTTTTTTTTAACAAAGCTATACTGTTTTACCATTGGAGGGATTGTTGGGATGTTGATTGAATGGTAGTTCCCCCAAAAAGGTATGACTCCTGGGGGGTGGGGATGGGAACAGGTGTGACAATTTCAGTTTGCCATATTTGCTGGGAAACTGGAATTACCCTTTACAATTTGTTTAGCATTTATTTTTGTAGTTTATGGATACTGCATACCTAAACAATGCAACAAGTAAAAAGATAAAAGGCAACTGATCTAACACAGTATCTTTAATAAAATAAAAAAAGCAGAGGCTTATGAAACAGTCACTTTCTAGGAAACAATACAAAAAATTGTACTTAAAACAAGAGTTTGTTTAAACACAAAGTCCAACTGTCTTGTGTGGAAAGCTGAGCAACTTTATCCTGATTTATTTTGGAAAAGTACTTTCATACTATTAGCATGACTTGTCAAAATAGTGAAACCTGTACTATGTTCACTTGTCAGGGAACAAAATCAAATGCCTTAAAGTAGGAACCAAAAAATAGCAAACCTATGGAATATAAACAGTTCAATACTTGCAGCCAAAATGCATGCCAGCAGTGGCGTTATGTGGAGGGTCAGTCCACCCAAACTTAACATTACATTTTTGGTAGATGCTTGAAATAGGTCTTTCAAGTACTTTCGTGGTGAGATCTCTGCAAATGAGATCCTAGGTCCGCATACTTGCCATGGAAGCAGCAGGTTCCACTCCCCATCTTGAATTTAAATACATTTGACACTGGATAAAAGCGGAGCAGAGGGAACACCTCTGTTATAGGCAGCGGAGTGAGGACTCCAAGGTGGACATGAACAGAGTCATGAACTATGGCAATGTAATCTTTGTGCTGGTTTCCAAGATATACTTACCAGATTTCACTTAAACCTGAAATATCACTTTTGGATGAAATGACCCATAGCAGTGCACACAGTTTTAGAAAATCTTTCCACAATATTCTTTACTATAGTTTAAAATTTGGAGGAGTTACAAAACAAACAAATAGTATCTGGTGTCCACTACTGCCAGTGGGAGGTAAAATAATTAGTATTTTGGCCAATAGGTTTTGTGACCCACATATTAACATACGCCATTTGAATTGTATTTACAGGAATGTAAATATCTATCGGTCAGGGCGTGCCATGCCTGGACGAGATTGAAGCATCATGGGACGGGATGGTGGACGCATCATTGGTGGACCTGGCATCATTTGCATGTGAGCTCCCATTGGTGGTCTCATACCAGGACCTAAATGGGACAGAAAGAACAAATTTACAGATACTTCTACACAATCACATTAAACCCATAAATAAACCAAAAGGGGAAAAAAAAAAAAAAAAAAGACACCACAGACACGCACCACATTATGCCACAACTAAACAGTACATCTTAATTTAATGGTCACATGGAAAATACAAACTTGGTGGTCCTTATACATAAAAAATGCCACAACATAAAGATACTGGAAAAATCAGCCTAGGAAGTGGAGGTAAATGTTTTGAAACATACAAAGTATATCACAAATCAAATTAGTATCAGAAGCCACTGAATAGCTGCTTTTATCTGAGGCTTCTTGTAGGTACAGTGGGGCAAAAAAATTTTTGCCCCACTGTAGCAGGATCCTAAACAGGCAGGCTTATGCCACTAAAATTACTAGTGACAAATTCAACAGCAGGCACACAAGGCACCATATGGTGAGTAGAATTGTAGTAATCACATTTTACTAGTTCTGGGATTAAAAGGATATTAAAAAGGAGAATTATGAGGCGAGTGATTTTTCACTCAGCCTCATAATCTGAGCCGACATGTGGACAATGAGACTGTCACAGGTCGGCTCAGTAGATTGGGAAGTGAGCGAACACATACATTCGCTCTCTCACTTCTCTATCTATCGCTGCAGAGAGCCGTGACTAACTCACAGCTCCGCGCAGGGATTCCCCCTCTGATCCTCCAGCATTAACTGGAGGAACGAACGGGGGAGGGGGCAGGCACAGCTGGCTCTGCCACTGGATAGGCAGAGCCAGCTGTCAATCCCGCAGCTGGGTGGATGTCGACAGCAATGTCGGGATACGTCCCGGCGTCTCAGTATACCGCAAGCTGTAGCTCACGGTATACAGAGCTTTGGGTGACGGGAGGACGCTAGTTTGTGTTTTCCCGTGACTCGGAGAACTATGGGGAAAAGCCCTGACCCCATAGTTCTCCTTTAAAGTCTAAATGTTTGTAGGTATTTCAATTGCTTCCCAAATCACTTACAATGGATGTTGCTCCTTGATGTTAAAAAGTTATAGCTTCCTGCATAATCAGCTGGTCCTCTCAGCACTGACCCCGATATTCTGTATTAGGGTGGCTCCTTTCCTTTGCAAGGTCCTTATGGAGCTGTGCATCTCTCCACAAAAACACAGACACAGCAAAGGAAAACCAGTCCCCCGCTCCTCCTTTCTCCAAGCTCGTAGATGTGCAGCGACTGGAAACTGCTGTTTTGTGATTTTGTACTGGACAGGAAGTTCAGGGAAGCTGAGCTGAGAGAGTTGGAGCCAGCTGCTCAGAAGCAGGACTATAAGTGCTTGGCCAAAAATATAAAGACATACTTTGCTAGGCAATGTATATGTTTGATCTGGATACATTATTGAAAACAAGTTAGAGTTTAATACTACTTTAAGCAAAAAATAGCTTACCATGGCCCACTGGCATCATTCCTGGTGGAGGAGGTCCCATCATTGGCATCATTGGGGGCCCAGCCATAGGTGGTGCAGGCATCATACCAGGGCGTGGGGGTCCTCCTTTATATAAAAATGATTTGTGGTAAAAGCCATAATAATAAAGTGAAATATGTAAATGAAATACAGCAAGGGTTAGAAAGCCACTGTTAGCACATAAAATAAAAATACACTTACCTAGGTTAGGTGGCGGAGGAATCATGGCACTTCCAGCTGGTGGTGCAGCAAAAGGTGTGGGCGGTATTTTTCCTTGCTGAAATGCAGCAGCTACAAATAAAAATAAGTAAATAAATAGAATACTTATAAATGTGTTTTAATTTGGGCCTGCAACAAATTCAAAAACACACTGCACCATTTTCGGGACGTGTACCGACTCCAGCACTAAGTTCAAATCGTTTACTTGCGCCCTATTTCATTGTGGCACAGTGCATGTGACATTCAATAAGCTCTGAAAGTTCAGTAATAAAAAACAAAAACAAAAAACAAGACCAAGTATTTTGAGAGAACTAGTCTAGGTCTGAAACAACTAATCGATAAAATCGATTAGTCGAATCCTAGATTGACAGCAGGTGGGTGCAATAGCCAGCCTGCTATTGCAATTTGAAATAACCAATAGCAGGCTGGCTATTGCTTCTAGCCACTGTGTGCTGTGAAAGGTGTCCTTTCCCTAGTTAAAGCTATTAAAGTGGAAAGGTGACATTAGGGGTTCTAATTGAACCCCTAATGTCACCTTAAAGAGAGTCACCTCCAATGTGCTATCACATAGGTGGCTTGTGAGCCCCACCATGTGATATCAATGAAGTTAAAAAAGAAAAAAAAGTTTAATAGAATTAAAAAAATACCCCCCAACCCCACGAACATACTAACAGAATCACAAGTCGGATGCACCTACATACGAAACGACGATTGCGCTACACATGCAATAATTCTCGGGCAATAGGTAGAGTGTAGTTTTTATTTTTGTTTACACACACACACACACACCTTGAAAAAGTTTAAGGCGTCTCACCAGTCAGTCAAAAATTTCACCAGTCAGCATGACCTTTACTCCCGACGTTCACGGTGATATGCAACATGTGCGGCAAATAGGTGTAATTGTAGTTTTCGCACGTAGGCGCACCCGACACATGTTTGCGTGTGTATGTGGGGAGACTTAAAAAAAAGAATTCTTTTTTTTACGCTTTCTTTTTTACACTCAACTTTATTGCTATTACATAGGGGGCTCAGAAGCCTCAGAATTTACATGACCTGTCCTCTTTATGGAGACATCAGGGGTCTCCACGACCCCTGTCACCTAGGACCCCCCAGAGAAGCTGATGAAGCAGAGACCTGCTTCAGCAGCTTTTCCCCAGCTTCTGTAGCTAGAGAGTGACAGCAGAACATGGAAGTGATATAATATACATCACTTCCTGCATTCGGGGACTGGAGAGGAGAGGGGATCGGAGGGAGATCGTGTACCGAACTCCATTTGATCTCCTGTCACAGAGCAGCCGTGCCGGTCCCAGCTGCACCAGGTCTCGGGACCGGCAACGTTAGCGACAGCGCAGCTGGGAGGGTTGTGTAAAACCGCAGCTAATACAAGCGATCAGGCTTCTCTAGTAGCTTGAATGCAAAGCTACTGGTTGGGCTCTGGTGTACGATTTTTCACGGTGTGTGCGCGTGTGTGTGTGTGTATATATATGCCTCTACCATGCCAGAGCCTCCAGCAAGGAGGCTAGCAGTCATAGGCAGCAGATACACACTGCAGATATACAGCTATCAGGCTGCAGGCACATGAAGCCCTAGCCACCCTAAGGAAGGAAGGTATTAAAAATAGTTTTTTGTCAAGGTACTGCTTAGGCACAGCATTCCTTAAATGTTCCCTATAATATAACAAATCCTTTTTTTTTTTCGATGGTCAACTTTGAAGAACTCCAGGAAAACGTTCTTAACCGTTGCAGTGGGGCTACCCCTGCACAGCAAGGGTTAAGTGTTCATTTTTGTCTAAGTGCTAGAGTTTAACAAAAAAAAAAAAAAAGTTTTACTAACCCAAGCTTCAAGTCAGCCAGCTGTCACAGCATATCCTCCTGCCTCTGTCCTCCTCCACTGCAGCATTCGAATGTTACTCTGGGTCCTCACGTCTGTACAAAGTGTAGACAATGTATTACAGGACCTCAGACTGATGCAGAGGAGGGGGAGAGAAGCTGGGAGCACCAGTCTAAGAACAAGCCAGCTTGGAGCATCTGATTACTTTTTTTTTTAACCTAGACAAAAATGAGCAAAGCGGTGGTAGGCCCATGGCAAGGGTTAAAAACATTTTTCCTAGAGTTTAAAAATGAAATGAGCCAGACGTTAAATCTTAAAAATGCATTCAAGTACCCTATTACCAAAAATTTAAAATTAGTGCATCAGGCATAAAATCATCTCTGAATTTATGTCGCCACTGTCCTTCCTTCTGTTCCCGGTGGTCCCTGTGTGTTAAGCAGCCACCGCTCCAAGCTCGCTCCTGTGATGGACTACAATCTCATGTTTAGCTTACTAATTTGTATTGAGATTGTAGTCCATTGGGGGGCAAACTTGTAGTGGCTACTTTACATCGCACACAGGGGCCATGGAGGAACAAAAGTAGCCACCCTCCAGAAGTGACAGTGTCAGTATGAATTTAGAGATGGTTTGAGGATCTACAGCTGAGTGACACACAAATAAGATACATTTTTGTTATTAGTTAGGGCTAGTTCACACCAAGCGTGGAACAGATCCAGAGCAGGTGCAGACCGGATCAAAACTGCGTCCAATGTATTCCTATGGTATTTTGAGCTCCAGTTCACATTGCAGTGTGCAGATCCAGAGCAGGTAAAAAAACTGCAGCAGGCCCTATTTTACGTGATCAGGATCTGCAAACGCATCAAAAATGCATGCAAATGCCTGGAACGCACTGAAAGCCCATGTTAAAAAAAAAAGGTTTAAAGCCAAAAACGCATCTAAAAGACTAGCGTGCATGTGCAGAAACCTGACCGGATCTGCTCTGCATTTGGTGTGAACAAGGCCTTAGGGTACTTGAATGCATTTTTAAGGTTCACCTCCTGAGCTTAGTGTCACTTTAATACCGGTCTGTTTTGTTAATACAGGTTAACGGACATTATCTTTCAACTAGAGGCAGGTCAACCACAAACTACAATCCCCTTTAGATTTTCCAACAAGGCAGAGAGATCTCAGCAAGCATAAAGGCTGTGACAAACCGCATGTGAAGCAGCATGGAGTGGGAGCACGCTGCCTTTGCGTGCAGTGTGTCATGTCATTTTCTCTCCGGCACGTCACCTTGCGAGAGCTTGCATAGCTGAACGTGCAGAGATGAAAAAGTTCTTCAGCCAATCAGCTCGGGCCCAGCATGCGAAGTCCATCGGGTTGTTATGCTCGATCCGACTGGCTGAAGATGTAGTCATTCATCTGGCTGCACTCGGCTCACACACTGAATGTGATGCTCCGTGCCTGACAGCTTTGCTTCGCTCTGCACGGCTTTGCATGCAGTGTGTCACCGGCTTTAGTGTGAGAGTGGGGCTAGTGCAGTTACATTTTAAACAAGTTGCTAATTTGCACACACAAAATTGTTACGAAGTAAAGAGGAAAAAACGCATACAAAACGATGGTGGATTTGTAGCCAGGGGTTGATCATGAATGCAACCCTGCCTACTGATTCTGGTGACCTGGGAGTGAGCAAAGTTAATTCTTTGATAAGGGTTACAGAATACCCTTCTTTTTACCATTGCTCATAACTTAGTAACATTAATCAGCACCACAATCAGACCTAAAGTGATTGTGAACACTATTCACTACACTAAAGACCAGGAACAAAAAACATAAAAAAATAAAAATTATGCAGACTAAGAAAGTCAGAAAATGACCATTATTCCTTTCACTGAATACACCGAAGTCCAGAGGCCTATATGGCAGCCACGAACTAGCACTTTAACAGATAAAGATTAGCAATGGTAGCCCCCGCATTTCTCTTATGGCAGTATTCCTTAAAAGCAGTAATGCCTCTGATACACTTTGGCTAATTAAAATGATTCTTTGGTTTTTCTGTTACTGCCAGCGCCCTGCTTATTGGACAACAAAGTGATTACGCTGAATACATTGTTCGATCAGCAGGCTCGCGGGGGCACAGGAAGCTAAAATTGCTGAAGTAGAAGATATATTGCTTACTCCGGTATCGTGTGTTACCTTGCCTGTACGTGCAGTGTGGAAAATGAGTCTAAGGCTGGCCATACACCTATAGATTTTTGATAAGAATGTTCATTGCTGCCAAGAACCCACGCTTGTCAAGCACAGACCAATGTCGATTTCGAATTTTGTCAATCAACAGAACAGATTTTTTTTGCGCATGTGCAGTGTTCGTGCTGCGATTTTCCTACGAAAACACCACTACACTAATCCATCGATTTTCGTTTGTGATCAGGAAAAAAAAAAAAAAAAGAAGTTTTCCAGCCTCACCCTTTCAGAAAATTCAAGCGGAATTACAGGGGGAAAAATAAAAAAATCGTTGGTATCCCCATCAACCGTTCAATTATCGTTTGAAAGACCATTCGTGGAAGATTTTCAAACGAAAAATCGAAAAGAACATGGGCACCTTAAAATTGGTTCTGCAGAATTAAAAATCCTTGGAAGGTAAAGATAATTAATAAAAATGCATTTCAACTGTGTACCTAACAGTCTGTATGCCTGGAACTGGCTTTAAAGCAGAAGTCAAAAAACAAAAATGGCTAGAAGTAAAGAAGCGATGTGTAAAGTCTAGCCTTATCTACAGCTCCATCAGGGTTGTAACCAATCTACAGTTTATGGTTAGGTTCTAACTTTCATCTTCTGCCTGCCCTGACGTGTTGGCCATATGCCTTACAACTTCAGGTCATGCTGAATTAGTGGGCTTAAATCCTGGGTTCTATGCTGGACTTGGGAGTCATTTTTATTCCCTTTGCAGGGTATGGTTTCTACTCAATTTCAGAGTTCCTTACTGGTGAGTCTCGCCTTAGCAAGGCGATTGTCTGAACAATCAATCTTTTGAGGTACAGTGTTCTCATTTCATGAACCTTACGACGTGAGTTGCTTACAAGCTTAGAGCTTTCCTACTTTGATATGCTAGTCTTGTCACTTTACATGCTCCCCCCCCCCATGTTTCTTGCCTGGTTCACGTCTTTTAAAAGGACTTGTTCCCCTTCCTTGTTAACCATGTTTTGTTGTTGTCTTTTTTTCTGCCCACTTCCCTAAATGTGGATTTGTTATTATTCTACCACAGGGGTAGGCAATCTTGGCACTCCAGCTGTGGTGAAAACTAGAAACTTCATCCTGCCTCTGAGAGTCATGTCTGTGTGTCTTGCAATGCCCCATGGGGCTTGTAGTTTCACCACAGCTGGAGTGCTAAGGTTGCTTACACCAGTTCTACCCCTTAGTGGGGTCAGGTTGTCCAGTTTATTGCTTGGTCTAGGATTCAAAGCTCCCTTCTATATTCAGTCATTCCTGGCATGGGGACACACTGGAAGTCTTCAGCTGACAGTGTGCTGGCTTCTACTGTGTCCCTCTATCTTTAAAGCCCATTTTCAACTTTGCAGAGGTATTTAAAAAAAAACAAAAAAAAAAAACATATGCCAGCAATGTACACTGAGTGTACATGAAACAGGCATATTCAGTAGCTGTGCAAGAAACCACAAATGTACTTTGTTAGCTTTCCTCTATCCCCTTATGTAAAACTGTCTGCCTGTGTTTTGCAAGCTCTTTCTCATCTTTCCCATTCATTATTATTCAGAGTGGCAGCCCCCTCCCCCCCCCTTCCCCCCACTGTCTTGTCTGTAAAGGCAGAGCTGCTGTTTGCTAATCATGTTACAATGAATAACAGGGAGGGGGGGAGAGAGATGTTTACAGCCAAATTACCATCCCACCCTGGTGTAGGACTGATTTTCCTAAGGAGAAAAATGTTAAATTTTTAGGCTTAATGCCTAATATAAAAAGGTGCAATAAAAAAAACCGAGGAAAGCCTAAAATGTGAGTCATGAAAATCTGCACAAGTATACATCATTACTGCACCTCTACATAGTTAATACATATAATACAAGCCACTTACAGAAGGTGGAAATTAACTTTAAGGCAGAATGGGCTACCGCCAGGAATATCCACCCTTTACTTCTATACATGTTCCAAGATGGAGTCTCTTATAGATTAGAGTTAGGGACCACGCTAAAAAGGAGGAGGAGCCTTGATGAGGCAGTGTGGCTTCCACATATTTGAAATTGTATGCAACTAAAATCTTTGTTTGAAACACAAATTGTTACAGTGTAATTTGTGTTGTTTTTTGCTGGCTAGCTGGTAAGTGCGCTGAGAAGTGTTTGCAAAAAAGCGTTTGCATGTGCACCTTTATTTAAAAGGCTAGCTATAAACTGACTGGAGCAGTTTCCATTTTGTTTTAAACCATTATTTTTTTTCTTGGTCTCAAACATCAAGTAAATTCTCAATGTCCTCCCCTTTGGGCGTGTTGGCAGGTTCACTTTTCAGGTAGTGTGTTTGGCCTTATTTGGCATCAGATTCAGGCATTAGCTCTCCAGACAGCTCTGGGGCTGCAGGCAGCTCCCAGTTGCGTTTTTGTTGGGCCTGCCAACGGTAGTTGTCATTTGCCCACTACTCCGTTGGGCTGCTTTTGGATATCCCAACGGTATATGCCTCAATGGATGTGAAAGAAGAATTTTGGACCTTTCATTCCTTTTTTTTGGAGACCATTGAGGAACATATGTCATCCACCTATGTGTTTATGGTTCTGCTCTTGGCATTGCTTACTACAACCTGAGGCAGGCTAAATGAGGGGTTAGTCTTTGATGATCTACAGATTTTAAGTTTGTAAGTGTCCAAACTTCCTGTAGGTAGCAGTATAACTTGACACTATGCGATTTCCTCTGCCCTCAATGATCTCCAAGAGAAGGATTTTACGGCAAGTACAAAAAAAAAATTATCCTCAATACTTGATTGCTAGTGTACCATCGTACAAATGTGGGCCATGCACTTAATCACTGTCTAGGTATGAGGTATGTGTGCAGAGCCAATTTGTCTAAACAGACTTCTTACTTACTGGTCTTATCAATGAGACTTTGTGCCTGTTCTTCCATCCATTTCTGATAGTAATCCTTCACATTTTCCTTGTGTTTTCTTCCACTGCAATGGGTCTTACGAACTGAAGGCTGGAAAGTAAATAAAAAACACAATTTAGTCTTAGTTTATATACTCACAGAAAGGATTTAATGGACAATGCAACATATGGATTTGTCAACTCCCAGCCATGTATCTTTCTGCCAGCCAGCACCACTGCTCAGTCTGAACATAGAGAAGATTTAAAGTCTGGGATATCACTGTGCAGCAATAGCGAGCAAGGGAGGACTGCAAGATAAAGTATTATAGCTTGCTACCCTCCATTCAGCCCTCTAAATGGTTCTTAGCCACACAGACACTCTGCCAAACAGATTTAATCGCCTGAGGTTTGAAAGACAATTTTTAGCCAACTAATGCAACACTACAGCAAAACTCGTGGAATGAAATACTGCTTAAAACTAATACTTTGAGCAACATGGAGAGAAAGTCAGAGGCAGCAATCCATGTGTGTTGTCCTGATCACCAATGGGACCCAGGCAAGGCACTGGGAAACATCTTAATAATCTTTTTAAAATATACACAGGCTAGAAGCAATGCTTAGAAATTAGTAAATGAAATATGAATCAACAGAGATAATATATAATAAACTTACCGAGTCATGGGTGAGGTAGGTATCACAGTAGTCACAATAAAACCTGCAGAAAAACAAAATTGCACACGTTAACTTGCCACATGGTAAAGCTCGGCACCTCTACTGTATCTACAGCATGTACAAAAGCCCACTCGCCCAGAACCGTAGAGAAAATAGCTCAAAATTAACAAATTCCGACTCGTTTACTTACTTAGGCATGGTTCCGACGACAAACCCGCCACCTTTGTCTCCACCGGAAGCGATCCAGGAAGCTGCCCGCCGGTTAATGTCGACAGGAAGTTGCGTCAGACCGAGACCTTTCAGCGGGACCTCCATCTTGATAAAGGGCAAATTAATTCCATCTCTATAGGGCTTGAATTAAGCCCTAAAGCTATAAAGTAGTGTTTACACTACAACAGTGACTTTCGAGACACTTTTTTTAATATTTGATATGGCTAAGCACTCTCTCAGCTGTATAATCTGCTGGGGGCGGAGTCAGCCGAGATGCGTCTGAACCGTGTTTGTCGTGACGTCACGACGTGTCTAGCGCTCAGGAAGCGGGGAGGCCCCGAGTGGCCTGCTGCGGAGCCGTAGACCGGGGCCCTTGAATAACGGTCCCGGGCCACGGTGACAGGTGTACGTGCGGAACGTTGAACCCGAGTCTATCGGCCTCGGGTCAAAGGTCACCGACTCGGAGGTCAAAGGTCATTGTCGGTCTTGGCGGAGGAGCCGCAGCCCCTGGGGTCAGGTGGGCAGCCTGGAAGTTAGAGAGAGGGAGGCCTGAGTGGAGGAGACCGTAAGTGGGACCGGTAAGGTCCGCCTTGGCGGTAGTTTCCCGGCTAGTGGATGTCAGTGGCACCTGAGCGCCAGAGCCTGGGGTGGACAGAGGACACCTAGACGTGTTTACTCGCTGCGAGGAGACTGTTCTCTGCTCTGGCCTGTTGTCATGGAGGGGATGGACGTTGATCTAGACCAGGAACTCATGCAGAAGTTCAGCTGTCTGGGAACCACCGATAAAGATGTTCTCATTTCTGAATTCCAGCGACTACTGGGCTTTCAACTCAATCCTGCAGGCTGTGCGTTTTTCCTGGACATGACAAACTGGTAAGTGGGGTTCGCCTTCTATATCTTTCCATCAGCTTTGTTTGTTTGTTTTGAAGCAGGGCATATTCCGCTTTTTTCAGAAATACATGAAGCCCACATTACAAATACGTTTGTTTATCTTTTGTATTGAATACTGCAAAGCATTGTAACTGAGATTGGTAGATCACATGGGCAGGCCACTCCGGACTGTTTCTCCATCCCCAGGTTTGTACTGAGCTACAGGGTTGGAGGAAGTTAACAATGGACTACGAGTGCAGTGATGTCCATTAAGAACTATGGGTCCCGCTGGCAGACGCCACTTGTTCTTTTTATTTGCAGATGCTGTAAATGATTGATGCGGCTGTGCAGCTATGCCATAATAAAGTGACATTAAAGGCTATTTTTTCCCCCGCTCCCCAATGTTAGTGTAGGGACTTACCTTAAATGATGCCTCTTAATCCGATCATCTTCTTCTTTAGTGTAGTTTTCAGCTGTCCGTCCAGTGCTGGTACTGGTCTGGAATCCAGCGCTGACTCCTCTGTCCTCCTCTTCTCTGATGTCCCACGGAGTCTGTGCGGGTGCACGCTGCTCCATAGACTTACCTTGTGTCTCTACCCATCTCCCGGCCAAACATCTGAACTGCGCATGCACCCGCCCCAAGATCCTTTGCGGCCAACCGAGAAATTTTCAGATGTTCGGACGGGAGCGCGCGGCGGAGACGCCGTTAAGTATTAACCCTTCAAAAGAGTTTTTTTTAAAAATCGTTTTGTATATAACTACTGCTTGCTATCAGTAGATATATGCAAAAACCGCAGAGGGTTTAATAACCCTTTAAGCCAGAGGTCTCAAAGTACCGGCCCGCTGGCCAGTTGCGGCCCGTGTGCTGGTACTATGTGGCCCGCAGCCAGCTCAGAAGTCTAGTACGCGGCCACGGACCGCGTACCAGACTTATGGGAGCAGCTACACGGTCTGCATCTCTGTCGGATGCAGACGGCATAGCTGCTTCTGTGCTGGCACTCGGATCCTTTCAGCCAGCGTCTACGCTAAACGCTGACCGAAAGGATTGATTAGATTAGTAAGGTCTGCAGCAGACATTACTAATAAACACGCGTTTGTCTTACCGCGAATTGCGGTAGAAACGCACATATTCGATAACGCCTAGGTGTGAACAGAGCCTTGGGGCATGTCAGTCCTCTGGAAAGAGATTACAGCTTCCCCACAAAGGGTGCAACACTAAGCCCTCGTTCACACCTGAACGTTTTGTAGCGCGTTCTACGCTCGACGAACGCTCTACAAAACGCTCAAACATCTAAATCCCATTGTATTCAATGGGTCTGGTTCACACCTTGGCGTATTTCAGCCCGTCCCTAACGCGCTACAAAACGGCCCATGCCTGAAAAGGTACATGTACTACTTTGGGCCGTTTTTGTTGCGCGTTTCCATTGGGATACAGCCAAGTAGCCCTCGGAAACGCGCATTTGTCGCGCGATTTTTTTAACCGCGAATCGCGGTTTAAAAAATGCGCAACAGGCGCGCATATGCAATACTCCTAGTTGTGAACCAGGGCTAAGTGTATTAGGCTCCATTCACACCTGTATCTTAAGGTGCAATTAGGGATTCCTGCATCAGGAACATGCGTTTCCTGCATCAGAAATCCCTAATCTGAAGTTTAAGGCTCTGTTCACACCTAGGCGTATCGAATATGCGCGTTTGAAAGAGCGATTTGCGGTAAAAAAACGCGCGACAAACGCGCGTTTCCGAGGGCTACTTGGCTGTATCCCAACGGAAATGCTTGAAAAAAACGCCGCAAAGAAGCTCATGTACCTTTTCAGGCGTAGGCCGTTTTATAGCGCGTTCAGACGGGCTGAAATACGGCAAGGTGTGAACCATACCCATACAAAACAATGGGGTTTTCATGTTTGAGCGTTTTGTAGAGCATTCGTAGAGCGTTGAACGCGCGACAAAACGTAAAGGTGTGAACCAGGCCTAAAAGCGGCAGCTGTCACCTATTCAAGTTAATGATCAGGTGAAAGCAGTTGCATATAAACTCCTGCACACCGCATGTAATGATACGTGATATTATTACATTCGGTTAGGAATCAGTCACTCTCCCTGGACGCAATGATTGTGTATCCAGGGGGTGTGTGTTCTAACCGCATGTAATAATATCACATATCATTACATGTGGTGTGCAGGAATTTATATGCAACTTCTGTCACCTGATCATTAACTTGAATGGGTGACATCGGCCGCGTGTAAACACCAGATTAGGGATTCGTGCTGCAGGAAAACGCAAGTTTCTGACGCAGGAATCCCTAATCGCACCTAAACCTACAGATATGAATGGGGCCCTATTGTGTGTGTATTGGGGTCTGTAGTACCATATCGCATATAGTTAAATTTTGTTTTAAAGGAGAACTATGGGGTAAGTGTTTTCCCCCCTAGTTCTCCCAAGGGTCACGGGAGGACATAAACTAGCGTCCTCCCTTCACCCTGGGCTCAGTATACCGCGAGCTGTAGCTCGCGGTATACTGAGACGCCGCAGTATACCGCGAGCAGCTGCTCACAGTATACTGAGACGCTGCAGCGGATCCTGACAATTGTGCCGGGATCCGCCCAGCTGCGTGAGTGACAGCTGGCTCTGCCTATCTAGAGGCAGAGCCAGCTGTACCCTCCCCCGTCTGTTCCTCCAGTCGGACAGGGAGGGGGGGGATCCCTGCAGGGAGCTGTGAGTGACAGGGACAGGATCGACCTTCCTGTCCAGGCCATTTTTCAGTATTACGCACCAAGGTACTTTGGCATTTATTCAGTCATGCAACGCTGTACCCAAATTCATTTTATGTCTCTTTTTTTGTGACCAACAGAGTTTGGTTTTTTTTTTGGGTGGAATTAATCATCACTGGGTTTTTTTTTATTTTTTACTATCGAAAGTCAAAAAATACTAAAAATTTTGGGGAAAACACTTTTTGCCAACGCTGTTATTCAAACATTGCAAATAAGTAATCTTTCTTCATACATTTATGCCAAAATCTATTCTGCTACATTCCTTCCCAAATGTTAATTAGAATGGGAGAAAGTGATATAGTCTACAAACTATGGTATATATATTTGAAATGTATCAGCTCAGGGGTCCTGACTGTCTATCGCATTTCTTGAGGCCCTAAAATGCCAGGACAGTAGAAACACCCTCAACATGACCCCATTTTGGAAAGCAGACACCGCAGGGTATATGATAAGATGCATGGTGAGCATTTAAAGCATTTGATATTTTGGTGCAGGTTTTCAGAAATTAAAGAAAATAATATACAAGGAAGGAAGTACAGGATGCTGGACAAAGAGTAAACAAAACAGTACCTGTGGTTCCAGGAGTGCAGTTGTCTGCAGGGGATGGCTGGGACTGGTGTTTCTGGTGGAATGATTGTTGGTGGGGCATGCAAATGGGTCAGTACAGACAGGAGACAGAGACCAGGCCAATATCAGTTCAGGTGAAAGGCGCAGACATGGCCAGTATGCAGGTAAAGAATCAGTCCAGGTGGCAGCCAGAAACGTGGTTGTTAAAAAAATCAAGGGTCAGCTCAGAAGGCAAGCAGAGGCATGGCCGGTATGCAGGCAAATTACTGTATTAGGGCAGCAGGCAGAAATGTTGTTGATAAACAGGAGTCCGAGCACAAGTAAATAGCAGCAAGTCAAGCACATGAGAAACACCATATACCTACACCACTAATATCGCAGTGGCTATGGTGGAGACGGAAGCAGCCTTTAATGCAGTGGACAGGTTGTGAGGGACAGTAGCAACAGTAGTAACGCATCAGCCTTCCTCCATACTTGCCTGTTTTTTTGGGGGGAGGGGTCTCAGGTCTTCCTGGGTGGAAGGGATAATATCGGGGAAATGTCTCTCATACAGCCTGCTGACTGCATCGGACTGGAGCCCTGGTAAATCAGGGCTGTTATAATTACCTCTTGATATTAGGTAAGAGCAAACTCTTCCTGCAGTTATAAATTACATATGAATTGTAAATAGCCAATTGGAAAGGATAGATGGAGTCTTTTTTTGGACCAGCGAACTGATCTTCCTGTTGCCAGGTATGGGCGCATCATCTGGTCACTGAAATCTGCACCTCCCATATGCAGATTGTATTAATGGACATCATAGAGGTTTTTGAGAGAGACCAGAATGTCCCTGGATTTTCACTGAGGTATCTGAATGGATAGCTAGAAGGATATAAACGTCCTGTTTGTCCTCATTCCTCAAACTTGCTGACTCCACTAAGGCTGCAACAACTAATCCATATAATCAATAATGAGAATAATTGTCAACGATTCTCTTTATCGATTTGTTTATTCAGCTCAGCCGCCGTCCCCTCCATGTCCGTCCGTCGTTCCCCCCGCGCCGCTCTGCTCCACTGTTCTCCCCGCTGGTGCCAGCTGCAGCGGTCTGTGTCCATTTCAATCCCCGCTGCTCTCCCTGTGTCAGCAGAAGCAGCGAGGGCACAGAACGCTGCAGCTGGCACCAGCGGGAAGAGAGACCGACCATGTATCGGCATTCACCGTCTCGTCCACTGCTGTCCCCACTGGTGCTCCGGTGCCTCGGCTGCTCTTCTGTGCTCCCCCATGCCCCCTCTTCTGCCGGTAGAAAGTCGGCATCCAGTACCCATCCAGCGGCTGGGAGCAATAGCCAGCCTGCTATTGGCTATTGAAATTTTAAAATAGCCAGTAGCAGGCTGGCTATTGCTCCTAGCCACTGCCTGCTGTGTTTACAGCTGTCATTCCCCAGCAACAGCTATTGAAGTGGAAAGATGACACTAGGGGTCTAATAGATTCTAATGTCAATTAAAGGAGAACTATGGGGTTAAGTCTTTTCCCCATAGTTCTCCTTAGGGTAATGGGAGGACACAAACTAGCGTCCTCCCTTCACCCTGGGCTCAGTATACCGCGAGCTGTAGCTCGCGGTATACTGAGACGCCGCAGTATACCGCGAGCAGCTGCTCACAGTATACTGAGACTGACAGCTGGCTCTGCCTATCTAGAGGCAGAGCCAGCTGTACCCTCCCCCGTCCGTT
Source organism: Nanorana parkeri (assembly GCF_000935625.1). NCBI lineage: Eukaryota > Metazoa > Chordata > Amphibia > Anura > Dicroglossidae > Nanorana > Nanorana parkeri. Next base: position 1,022,657 of record NW_017306736.1, read on the forward strand.
CCGCCAGTCAGCTCTGGCGGATCGGAGCGGGGAGGAGGGAATCCAGCGCCTCCCCTGTCACGGCTCTCTGCCGGTATGTGTTCGCTCACCTCCCGCTCTACTAAGCCGATCTACAGTCTCATTGTCACAGGTCGGCTAGAACTATAAGGTATGTGAAAAGCACTCACCTCATAGTTCTCCTGTAAAGAGAACCTGCCCTCTCCAATGTGCTACCACCCTATGTGATGGCAATGAAAAAAAAAAAAAAGGTTAAATAGGTAAAACAAATGAAACACGCGCATACTTACGGGAAGTCGGGTGCACCTACGTATAAAAACAACG
>NW_017306736.1:1023028-1053764 GCF_000935625.1 Nanorana parkeri
TAGTATGTTTTTTTTGCAAGTTTGGTGTTTTATTTTAAATAAAAGTCTGGTTACTTTTAGGGATGCAGCGATACTTGGTGCAGATACCGCCTATTTGGTGCGAGTACTCGTACTTGTCCAAATGCTCCGATACAGGAACTTCTGGTCAGAGGCAGATTTTCTCTTACCGTCAGTGCCGTGAGGGAACATGGAGTCAGCTTTCGAATCAGGAAGCCAGGTAGTGGGTAACGACTCAATGCTGTTTGGCTGGGAGTCCGGCTTCCAGGCCAAACTGGAAAAAGTGTAAGCTGTTTTCACCTCATCACCGTTGTTATTATGAAATACACATTTCTTAGGTGAGTGATACATTCTTAGGGGCATATTGTGTTTCCTTTGTTGCCCACAATGTTATTGCTACCTTCTCTGATACAGTCTCATCAAAATATATTTTGTTATATTATGCTATCGACTTGACCGATCTTTTCCTACTTCCTAGCTTGTTATTCAGGCATCCTTTCTAGTATCATGTTATATTCTCTGACTTCACAGGATCTAAGGGAAGTAACTCCACGCAGCAAGTGCATTTTGCCAACATTTTATGCATGGTAGATTGCCACTTGAACAATGCTGAGAACTTTTACGCTGCCATTGCTTGATGAGTTTATTTTTTCAATGCATCACTGGAATTTCATCCTTGGATCTGCATCTTTGAAGCAGACACTAAAATTACTGCCCAGTCTCTTCCAAAGTTAGATACTGATAGAAGATTCAATAAAATCCAAAGTCGCCAGACCTGATTGGCCGGTGAGCGGGGGACACAGACCACTGCAGCCCGCACCAGTGGAGAGGAGAGTCCACTGTGACTGTGCAATCCCCCGCTGCTGCTCCTTTCTTCCTCCTGCCTGCCCTGTTCCTCCTCTTGTGCCGGTGTTCTATCAATCTCACGGACTATAGTCCGAGGAATTGATAGAAAACCATCTGGGACCATGTGGATTAAAAGTAGCCACCCTCGGAAAATAAGTTTTAGCTGTGCAGTTTTTTAAATTATTTTTATGGACGTGGTGTCCAACACTGCTGCTAATAGGAACACAGATGGTTACAACTACAGGTATTTAATTTTATTTTAATAACTTGGGTTTAGTGTCACTTTAAAAAAACTTGCTATCCATCACTGATGCCGATCAGCAGTGTCCCCAATTTCCTGGCTGCAAGTTCTAAGCCATGACATGTTGAATACATTTTGATTGTGCAACCTCATTTATCATAATGTATCAAATATGACCTCGCGCCAAACAGAGCAAAAAATCTGCTTATAGGGTTTCTAAACCCTCACAGTTTTTTGCATATATCTACTCGGGTGTGGAAATTTTGGAAAAAACTACTTGTCCAAGGACTAAAGCGGGAGCCGAATCTACTTGTCCCTCATGACAATCTACTTGTCCTGATACAAAAAAAATAATTTTAACCAAAACCGTGTTTAGTAGTGCTAAGAAGCGCTTCTCATTGGTCAGTGCCGTCAGGTGACTGCGTTGACCAACGAGTGCTTGCAATTTGCAAGCGAAAATTCAGAATACATGGAACAGGTACAGATAGTACACCCGTACTGGTGGACGGGAAGGACCGTTTGCTGAAAGGTAAGTATAGTGGGAGGGAGAGTTGTGCGGGTAATTCCATTTTCCCAAATTACTTGGGAAAGTGAATTTACCCTCTAGGGTTGGTGCAGACTTGGGGATTCCCAGGACGTGCGATCGTGTGTGGTGGCATACCGCGGTTGCATCCGCATGTATGGGGTTATATCTGCGTGGCAATCGCTGAAAAAAAGGTAGATGTACCTATTTTCACGACATGCACCGCGCAGTGTTTTCAACCGTGATCGCCCGCGGCGGTATTGCAGCAGGAAAACGCGCAATCTGCCTGCGGATGACTGGGGTGCCATTAGAAAATAATGGCACTGACAGCACGATCGGCGGTGGTGTGAGATTCCGTGACCACCCAGCCATCCGCTCGGTTTCGTGCACGATGACCAGGCAGTCACAGATCGCACACCACTGCCGATCGCGCTGGCAGTGCCATTATTTTCTAATGGCACCCCAGTCATGCCAGGCAGATTGCGCGTTTTCCTGCTGCAATACCGCCCTGCCCGTGCGGTTGCACACGATTGCAGTTGAAAACACTGCACGTTTATTCGCGTGCAGATGGGGGCAGTGGGGCTGGTTTTCATTTTTTCTGTTTTTATTTACTTTGTAAAAAATGTTCATTTGTTTTATTATTTTTACTTAATCGCCTTTTTTTTTTTTACATTTTTATTTAGTTACATTTTTAATTATTATTTTTTACTTTTTCTTTTTAACTATTTAAAAAAAAAAACTTTTTATTGTATTGCTATCACACAGGGAATAATAATCCCCTGTGTAATAGCATTTGGAGGTGACAGGTACTCTTTATTGACCCTGTCACCTCCAACACAGGAGTTCTAGCATAGCACTGTTGCTAGAACTCCTGTGATAGGAACGAGCATCGGCCGCCGGGGACAGAGGCTGGGGGAGGTGACAGAGCCTGTCACAGCTCCACCATCCGGATTCGTCACTGCTCCACGCCCCCCGCTCTGTCACGCCCTCTGCTCCGTCACCATCTCATTCAACCGTTTCGTCCCCGCTCTCGGCGCTCCGTCCCCGCTCCGTCCCCGCTCTCGGGGCTCCACGCCCCCCGCTCGTAGTGCCGCTCTCGGCGCTCAAAGAAAGCCAGCCCGCAAAAACCACTTGCCCGGTGCCCGGAACTACATGTCCCAGGCATCGGGCGATACGAATTCCACACCCCTGCTACTGCTAGCAGGCAGCAGATATATCCAAAAAGTTTAAAAGAAAAACGCTTTTAAACTTACCTGTGTCTTCCCACACGCTCCCGTCTGAAAATCTGAACATTCTCGGGCGGCCGCAAAGCATCTTGGGGAGGGCGCATGCGCAGTTCGGATTTTCGGCTGGGCGACGAGGAGAGACACAAGGTAAGTCTATGGACGCGTGCACCCGCATACAGACACCGTGGGACAGGAAGTGCCAGCAAGGACAGAGGAATCAGCGCTGGATCGGAGACCCGCAGCGGCGCTGGAGAGAAGGCTGAAAACGACAGGAAAGAAGATGATTGCCTTAGGAGACATCATTTAAGGTAACTGCTTTAATTAGCATTGGGGGGAGGGAAAAAAATGTTTGCCTTTAATGTCACTTTAAAGTGTTTGTTTTAAATCAAGCAGCAAGTACAAAAATCAGTATGTATAACCAATTTAAACAATGCTAAATAAAACCTAAATGCGTCGTGCTCCCACCTTCTAGCCCTTTAAATATAACATATATCTATAAATCCTAATATAATCAACGAAAAATACGTTTAATATTCCAAATGTAAAATATGCACGAAAAATATAAAAAAAAATCACAGGATATGCCGATTTTAATTATAATGAAATAAATCTGTTTCCCGTAGTCCCAATACAGCTCCAGATGCACCAAAATATACAGTATAACAGTCTTTGAAGTGCTGTGGGAATCCTCCACCAAATTTAATCCGCCATATTTGGTCCTCTTTAGAGAACAGGCGGAGTTCTGTGACGGTAACAAGCAGACACACAGGAGGGAGAGCACACAGCTCTGTTGTCGATATTCTTGGCTAATCTCTTTATTTAATGCGGTACTTTGGATGCATTTTAATGTAAGTAGATTGCAATAAAATCCTGTTTTGGTTTAACACGGAGTACATTATGAATTGTGTTTTTGTTTAATTCATAATTATCTGGATACAGATGGTGGTGGTGGAGGAGAGACTAATAGCATTGAGCGCCTCCAGTCTTGGGTACAACCCTGCTCAGTGGATAAGGGGACCAGTGTTCTGAAACCTTTTTCCAAGGTTGGGAGGTGAGCTGCTGTCTGAAGGGATGTAAACACAGTAGATGTCATTTGGTGATGGATTCTTGGAGCATTAGACAGACTGTTATATATGTTATATATTTTGATGTATCTGGAACTGTATTGGGACTAGAGGAAATTGATTAATTTGATTTATTTATAAGTAATTGGTACATTCTATTCTATTCATTCTATTCAGGTTTGGTGAGAACCCTGTGCATGTATGTTGGTATTGTTTATTTTTTTTTCTTTCCTTTTTTATTGCATCTGGTGAATTACATCTCTGCGTGCTTTTCCTATTTGTTCATAGGATTACCCAGGTGAATAAATGCTGATATAGGCTAGGCTTATAGATGATATATTTTGGAATCTCAATTATGTTCACCTGAGTACTAGATGCGAGCCACATCCAGCAGTTGTGTGAAGATTACTCCTGATGCTCTCCAGCAGAGCTGTGTAGGTGATCTGCAGTGTTAATTTTGGCTGACCCATGCCGTTTGTATTCGTTTTACCATGTTTACATAGAGAAGAAATTGGTACTTTTGAGTGTTTTGACATTCTTGCTTATAAAACTTGAAAGTGAAAATGAAATTATATAATTGCCAAATTTAAATGGTAAAGTATATGGCTAGGAAGAATCGTGGAAAAATACAAATATTTAACGGTTAGTTCAGCTTTCTTTTCTCAGTCAGAAGAGAGTTCATTGCTCTTGTGCAGCCCTCAGGTAAATGATGGTGCTCCCTTCCGTACCATTAGGGGGTGCTTGTCCTAATGGCCGGTCCATTCTAGTAAGAAGACAGGCTCCAGCCATGAAAACCGGATCCATGTCAGTCACTGCTCCCCGCAAGGACTCGCCCTCCCACCTCTTTATTCCTCCAGTGCTAACTGGAGGGACAGATAGGGGAGGGGGTCGGCGCAGTTGGCTCTGGCTCTAGAGAGGCAGAGGCAGCTGTCAATCAGGCAACGCTATGGATCCTGACAATATTCCTGGCTCTGTGCTGTCAGCATGTAACTGGAAAGTTGCCCTCTCTCATCTACGCTGGGAGTAGGGCACAGCAAGCAGTGGGTGGGTGCAATAGCCAGCCTGCTATTGCAGTTTGCAATGGCCAATAGCAGGCTGGCTATTGCACCAGCCCACTACCTGCTGTATTTACATTCAGCTGCCATCTGTGGAATCTTGCTTCTGGCACCTGTCATTACCTGGCTGAAGCTAAACAAGCGCCATGTGCTTACAATACAATTATTTATTTATTTATTTTTTAAATAATTTTCAGTTTCGGACGAACACATTCTGCTGCGGGAGATGCATTGCAGAGACATTTATTTAAATGGCACCCCAAACGCGCATCCCACCCACAGTGTGATCGCCCGCACTGGAACACACGGTACTGCAGTACTGTGCAGTGCTATTGCAAAAAATTTTGCTTGCAGTTTTTTTTCTGAAGTAAACTTTGTAACACTGCAGTTGTGTATCTTATTTTAAATTAACCGGCCGGACGGTGGATTCTTGAATGCAGGTGGGTGTTTTTAAACGTCCTTTCCCATCCCGCTCGTGCCCGCCGCTAGGCGGCGGCACGCAAGAGCAGGAAATCTGCTCGAAATGTAAGCAGCCGGCAATGGCTGTTTTACATACAATCGTTCTGGTGTCTGTAGAGACTCCTGATCGCTTATATTATCTGTGTGGCCTCTGCTATGCCTGGTGCGGGCCCGGGACTGGCACAGCGGCTCTGTGACAGGAGTTCAGTACATGATCTCACTCTGATCTCCTTCCCGTTCACTAAATGCAGGGAAGTGATGTATATTACATCACTTCCGCATTCAGCTGTCATTCCCGGCTTCAGAAGCCGGAGAGCAGCTGGTGAAGCAGATCTCTGCTTCATAAGCTTCTCTGAGCGTTCCTAGGTGACATTAGAGATCTGAAAGACCCCTGATGTCTCCATAAAGAGGACTGGTCACTGTATATTGGCTATCACATAGGGGGCTTCTTAGCATGTCGCTTATTTAAAAAAAAAATGTAAAGTCCCCTGCCCCCGCATACACACCCAAACATGCGTCGGGTGCGCCTACGTGCGAAAGCAATGATTGCGCCGCACATGTTACATATCACTGCAATGTTGGAGTGAGAGCAATAATTTTAGAGCAATCAATCACTGATAACACTAAACTGATGAGCAGTAAAAGCTTTTAAATTGTCGCCTATGGCTAGTTTTGGTTGTGGTAGTTTTTTGCGATTTCGCAGGCACATGCAATTTTAAAGCTTGACATGTTTGCTGTCTTATTTACCCGACGTGACTCCGTCTTTTATATTGTACCCAAAAATTGGGTAATGTTTTACAACCATAAGTAGGGAAAACAGGGTTTTTTTGGGGGGAGGGGGTTCCAAAATTTTCGGTAATTTTTTCTTATAGTAAAAAATAACCCCTGTGGTTATTAAATACCACCAAAAAAGCTCTATCTGTCCCCAAAAAATAGTATAACATTAATTTCAGTACAGCGTTGCATGACTGAATAAATGTGAGTCTCAAAGTACTGTACCACTAAATAGTGAAAAATAGCTTGGCCAGGAAGGTAGGATGGTATTTATTTTTTTATCCGATTTAATCGTAAAAAAATCACCAACTAATCGATTTATGAAAATAATCAATAGTTGCAGCCCTACATTTGACCTGCTGTTGGCTTCCAATCTGCATCAGGCTGTTTTTTATCATTAGTTTGTATGGGGAGAAAAGCAGTGAAGCAAACAAAAACCTATGTATACAGTCCCTTATTTTACCAGCTTGCTCATCTTGAAGCCCTCTAACAGTCTTCCCTCATTTACTGATTGTGTTGATGATTTGCTAAATAACATCTGCATATTTGCATGGCTGGCTTGCTTTACTAGTATGTTACCTTGACCCTATGAATCATTGTACTTTGAATCAAACAGATTGGTGAAGTTGCCAAGTTTTTTCAGTTACACAAGACACACCTTAATTAGTAGAGCTAAGTTGCATTTGTAAATTCCTGTGGGGATTATTGTCATACGCTAAATTGCAGGAAAACACATTTGGTTTTCGTGCACTGCCATTGAAGTCTGTAGTGTAATAAATGCAAACTGATGCTCCAAAAATGCACCGTTTGCTATTTTTCCCAATACGCAGTAGCTTCCTGGTGTGAATTAGCCCCCATAGAAAAGAATGGAAAGGTGTGTTTGACAACCTGCATTAAAGGTGAACTATGGGGCAATGTTTTCTTCCCATTAACGTCTTCATCATGAGAGATGGAATCTCCTCCCCAAACCACAGGAAACACGTCACCCAACTAGCCATTAAAAGGCCAGCCTCTTCTCCTGTCCCTCGGCCTTTGTGTTTCCTCGGTCAAACTGGGGAGCGCGTCACTGGAACGCTGGGGAAACCTCCATGTGGCAACGGTTTGCCCTGGGTTTTCCCTCTTTGAGTGGATCTGCCTGACTGTCTGTATGGGCTCATCAGAGATCAATTGTAGGTTTTGGAACCATTTAGTCCTCCTAGCAAGGCAGGGGGTATGCTGGCTTCCTTTCCTCCTTCGGTGCCCATCAAGGGCCGGGACTGGAATGATGGAGCTCCCTTGACTGGCTCACGAGTGACTGCCAGTCAGAGGGGTTTGTTCATTCTTTGTGGCTTCGGGATGTATTCCGCAGCCAGACTGGTTGGCTGTGCACGTCACTTCGAGTGCCAGTGACGTCATTTCCGGGCGGCGAGGCTAATCCGTTTCAACCCTTGCTTTCGGCGCAGGGGGAAGGGGAGGGCCTTGCTTGTCATATTCAGCGCAGCTCTCAGTAGTGCCTGAGAAAACGCCAGTGGTATTTGTCTGTCAGCACGCTCCGCTAGATTCGGCTTTACCTCTGCAGTCGTGTACAACACCAGATACCGGTCATTCTGGCAGCAGCCCAGCTCAGGTATGGTGGATTTTGTTTGCAGTCTCACCTCCCTGTTTCCTCTGACCTTTGTCCCTTGGTGTAGGGCGCCTTGGTGTTGAGGCGCACCCTTAACTTAAGGTTGAGTTAGTAGATCTTATTCCTCGTTGGTTCTCTTTTGGCAGACTAAGGCTTCAGATAAAACTAAGGTGGCATCTAAGAAGAAGTGCGCTGTTTACGCAATCAAGCGAAGCTCCAGTTATGCAAAACCTTTGTGTCAAAAGTGTATTGACAATCTCTTTAAAGAGGAATCCACCTCAGCTTGCAGTAATCTCTTGGCTAGGGTTAAGGAGGAATTGTCTTTTACTTTTCAATCTTTTAGATTGATATTGGAGGGTTTTAAACCTAGTACCAGTACCGTTCAATTGCCCACTCCTATAGGTTCTGGTCCTGTGAAGTCTTTAGGAGTGTCTGAGCAGGAGGATCTAAGTGAACCAGGTCCCTCCTATAATGTATTAGTCATCAGAGGATTTAAGTACCCAAGATGGCGCTTCCAGTGCTTTCAGGTATAAGTTATCTTTAGAAGATGTAGATGACTTACTGCCATTGGTAGTACTTTGGAAATACAAGAAGAACGTGTCGGCTATCCAGACACGATCTCATGTATCGGGGATTACAACAAAAGAAGTCTATAGTTTTTCCTGCACTTAAAATTCTTTTAGAACCAATTGTTAGAGAATGGGCAGACCCAGAAAAGAAGCCTCAGGTCTAGCAATCTCAAGTGGAGGTTTCCTTTTGATGACTACCCCGCTTTAGTTTGGAACAAGACTCCCACATGGGATGCTCCTTTTGGCTAAAGTTTCCCAAAAAATCTGATTAGTCTTCCAGGACAGCAGCTGCCCACCCATTAATGCTTATTGTTTTGAGGTTTTTGGTGGTGTTGTCTGTTTTTTTTTCTTTTTTCCAGTTTTTTTTTCGGTTCTCATGATGACTGGGGACTGGAGAGGAGACGGGCCTTTTAAAGGCTAGTTGGGTGACGTGTAGGGCTGCAGCTAACGATTATTTTCATAATCGATTAGTTAACTTTGATTAATCGGATTAAATAAAAATGTATATTGTCCATTTATTTAAAATAAAATACACAAATGCAGTGCTGCAGACAAAGTTTACTTCAGAATAAACCGGTATGCACATTTTTTAAAATCGCACTGCACTGGAATGCAGGGAATTGCAGTACCGTGCCTTCCAGTGCGGGCGATCACAATACGGACAGTAGGTGCATTTAGGATCCATTGAAATGAATGGCAGCGCAACGCACCTCCTGCAGCAAAATTTGTCAGGCTGAAAATGACTTTTCCCACCTTATTATATATAAAATTGTATGTATTAGAATATACATTTTAATTAGTTTCATGGATTTTTAAAAATGTGAATTGTAAAATAAGAAGAAAAAAAAAACTTATTTCGAAAATGACACACCCCAAACAATATTTTTATTTTTTTTAACTTTTTTATTTTTTAAACTTTTTTTTTTTTATTGCTGGAAGCAATAGCCAGCCTATTGCATTTTAAAATATCCAATAGCAGGCTGGGTATGGCTCCCAGCCCTTTAGATGCAGAGGAGAGGTGGGGCTGAGGAGGAACGGGCCGGGGAAGAGGAGACATGGGGCGGCAGTGCAGGTACGGAGGGCAGCGGGGGGAAGCCAGCACCAGCGGGGAGGAGAACGGAGGAGCAGTGCGGCGGCAACTAATCGGAAATCAACGAATTGATTACAATCGTTGCCAACACTTCTCATTATTGAATATAATCAATTTAATTAGTTGTTGCAGCCCTAGTGACGTGTTTCCTGTGGTTTGGGGAGGAGATTCCATCTCTCATGATGCTGTCCTGGAAGACTATTGGAAATAGAGTTACCGGTAAGTTCTAACTCTGGATTTTTCCCATAGTTCTCCTCAGGGTCACGGTAAGACATATACCAACATTTTAAATGATTAAAAATGCTTACTGATAGCTGTGTAATATATTTTATTTAATAAAATCCCATACTGATGTATTTACTAACCAACTGTGGTGGACTAATGATGTGTAAGACTGTCTAAACTGCCTGTTGCTGTTCAAAAGTGCAGATTTTCAAGACTCTCTCTTTTTTTCCCCTGGAAGCTATTCTCCTCCCATTGGAGCAGCAGATGCTTAGATCCTGAATGTTTGTGTATTGGACCAGAAATGCCTTGGAAATTGTTTATGGTTTGGATGGTGATGCATTTCTCAAAGTATATTTAAATACAAAAATGTAATATATTGCAGCTTACCATTTCTTAGATGTGACAGTTGTCTTAGTTCTGTAAAAACAGAAAATACCTATTGATCCTGTCAGAAATCTTATGTTCTTTATAATTTCTGATGGATTGAACTCAAATCTCAAACAATGTTATTGGCTTTCATAGCTATTGTTTGTAAACTACAGAACAACTCTGTGTGTAATGAAGATGAGGAGAGGAGGAGGTGTTTGTAGTCCAAATCATGAGTCACTGTCATCCTAGGGCAGGAAGTATGTTGTTGGTAGAATCACCAAGCAAAAAAAAGCTTAAACAATAAAAAAAACTAATGCAGCTGTCACATCTTAATGGTAAGCTGCAATATTTACTGTATATTACATTGTTGTTTTTGTATTTAGGTATGCATTGTTGTGCATACCCATAAGAAAATATGGGTAGATAGAAAAAGGGTGAGCTAGAGATGGGAGTGTTTTTCTTATCATTTTTTAGGCTACTGCCAAGGCAACGTAAAGGTGAGCTTATTCATTTCAAAATCACAAAAGGGATACTTGAGTCCATCCCAACCACATAAACCCATCAAGCTTACATTTGATATAAGACAAGATCTGTAGAGTGGGTCAAGCAGACCTGGTCTCTTAAAAGAAAAACGCAAGTAGGTATCGATGAGGAGAATTTAGTATGAATTGAATGAGGCCATAAACTACCATTCTGGATCAACATCTAGTAAAGGTGTGGATTTTTTTGTTTTATTTATTATTATTATTATTATTATTATTATTATTATTATTATTATTTTGTTCACATGTGTTCATATCTTATGCTGTTCCATGTAGTTTATTGATCACATTTTTTTTAAAACTAAATAATAATGATGATGCATGTATTTGTATCTTTCAGGAACTTACAGGCAGCAATCGGGGCATATTATGACTTTGAGAGTCCAAATGTCAATATCCCTTGCATGTCTTTTGTAGAAGATGTAACCATTGGTGAAGGAGAGTCTGTGCCTCCGGACACCCAGTTTACCAAAACCTGGAGAGTTCAAAACACAGGTAACTCATTTAGCCTATGATTACACTGGGGAACACATTTTTTGTTGCATTGATATCAGCACTTGTTTTTACCTAATTTGAGTGTACTGAATTCAAATCTGAAATTAGTTTTTCTCTGTAAGCTCTAGATTTTTTGGAATTCAACATTCTTATTTTTCCCAATATCTGAGAAAATTATGGTCATGCAGTCTTTAAAATTGGGCTTAAACAACAGTTTTGGCAAAGATATTCTTTATGTATTCACAAAAACATGCAAGTGCATCACAATCTGCATACATTTTGAAAAAGGACCAAAAAAAATCACTTGTGTGGAGTAAAATATGTATCACCACATGAGGTCTTGATAGAAGCGCTCTCCCTGCCTATCACTAACAGCCCCAAGGTACTCGGGGAATTGATCAATGTGACTATTCAGAAAATGGAGCTCGACACTCATGTTGCACCCGAGAGTGAAAAAACCCAACAGCGTTCTAGTAATGAGAACCTCATAGTTATCTGCCTTTTTGTTACCAAGAATGTTTTGTATAACTGCCACAAAAGACAGCCATGCTGCCGCCTTCTTGTCATTTATCTTCCTGACGCACTCCTCATGAAAAATCTTTGCTTTTTCTGCAACCTCAGCACTAAATGAATGGAAAGCACTCAGTACAGAGGCTTCCCATTCATTCGGAATCTGTAGGTAATAAAACATTTACTTTCAACCAGTTATGAATGGATAGAAGCCTCTATACAGAGTGCTTCCACCCATTGAGAAACTCATGAATGAATAGGAAGTGATGTAAAGAACTTCTTGTTGATTCATATTTAGGGACACCTAGTACTACGTGTCCCTAGTTGTTTACAAACACTGGAGTGATCAGCTGACCACTCCAGTGTTTGTTCTGCACATATATTTATTGATCCTCCCGCTCTCCATCCTGATCAGCTCGGCACGCACAGGCAGAGCCACCGGCGATCCTGAATCTGACAGCTGGCGGCTCTGCTCACCACTCAGCCATCTTGAATGTCATGGCTCCCTACTCCGCACAGTATATGACCTCCTGTAACCCTGAGGAGAACTATGGGCAAAAAAAGGTTGCCCCACAGTTCTCTTTTAAAGAACAACCTTATTAAAGGTAAAGTTCTGTAGTGAGGGTTTTTTTTAATGCAGTTTTTAAGAATGTACTTAGTTCAAGCTAGTTAACCTATCTTGTTGTTGAGCAGCATTTGAAACCTGGAAAGGGATATTTTTTTGTTGACTTGCATAATTAGTTTTAAGTTTTTCAATTATTTGTTTTTTTTTGTCTTTTTCTAGGATCCGAGGCATGGCCACCAGGTGTATGTCTGCGGTATGTGGGAGGTGATCAGTTTGGCCATGTAAACATGGTATTGGTGCGTTCTTTAGACACACAGGAGATGACAGATGTCAGTGTGCCAATGTGCAGCCCTAATCAGCCTGGCATGTATCAGGGCCAGTGGAGAATGTGTACTGCAACTGGCTTGTATTTTGGAGGTGAGAAAATAAGTTGTTTTTTTTCCTGTCTTCATTCTCTACTAATCCAACACATTGTAAAGCTTAACTCCAGACTCAAAAACAATTAAACATTTTTTTTATTAGATTCAAAGTGTCTAAATCTGATTCGGGGGCACCAGAAGCCTTTGCAAACCCAAATATTTTCTTGTAAAAGTAGTGGTGACATTATTACTTTGTTACACATAGCCCATGCAGGAAGCAGAACTGTGAAGGGGTCCTCGGGTCCACGCACTACAGGTCTCTTTATCATCCATTGCAAACACAGGAATGTCGTAATTCTTAGACATTTAGGTTATACTGTCACCTTTTATGAGGACACTGGCAGGTAAACACTGTCAAGCCAGCCCCTGTATAACCTTACCTCCAACCGACATGCCTCAGATTCTGCTAGTTTCCTAGGAGGTTAGATTTGCTAGCTTTTTCAATTTATTTCGACAACCAAGATAGTCTGTAGATCTTTTTCTTTTTTCGGTGACTTCTTCAAGACTTCTTCTTCAGCAAAAATGCTGCTTGACCTAGTCTCTACACAGCAGCTAAACTGATCGGTGTAGCCTCAGCAAATGCCTCAGAGGCTGTATCTGGACCATGCTGGACTGAAAAAATGCTGGGTTAGCCTGGAATGTGACCTTCAGACACTAGGCTCTGGATTGTGGCACTTTCTAGATTGTACATTTGTGTCAGCAACAGAATGCTTTCCAGGCCCAGAGCTGTGGCGCAGCCTTTAGTGTGACCTAATCTCTGAAGACCAATGCAGTGAGTAGGCCTCTGGTTGTGACGAGACTATCCTCGAATGAGACATTTGGGCATTGGGTTGTACAAGTGACCTTTGTATTAGCTGCAGAGTGCTCTACAGTTCTGGAGCCAAGGCACAGACTTTGAAGTGACCCAGTCTTTGAGGACTCAAATATTGGGTTAGGTCTGCTGGGCTGAAACATTGGGAACTACCTCACAATTGTCAAAAAATTCCCACCAATGCCATTTTACATCGTTAATGGCCAAGACTGAGCGCTGACATCATCAGCTAGGTGAGGTGTTGTGTTCTCTTGATCCTGACATCTATTGTGCTTTGGTGCCACCTACGACAGAATCAGTTTCTGAACCTACTTGACCCCACCTGTGTGCCTAAAGCTCCTATTACTATCTCTGATAAAGAATCCTCACAGCCTTCTAACAAAGAGCCTGTATTTTAGCAAGTTCCATATGATTCAGATTTACATGGAGTTTTTGCTAATTGGATGGATGCAGTGCATTCTATACTACAGGTGGAGGATAAGGCTGTTGTTCCAGTATTAGTCTTTTAGATCTATTATAGATGCAAAAATCTTCTCACTACACTCTGTATCTAAATGGAAATAACCTTTCAATTATGGCGTTCTACTGACCATGTGAACTGGGTTTTTTTCCTTTGAAAGGGGATTTATTGACAAGTGGTCTCTGCCTACTGTAGATGCTCCTGTCATCAACCTTAACAAACATACTACCCATGGAACCCCTGGATAGAGTATTTGTTTCCTACTGCTTTCCAACATACCTGTATCCCCATCTGATAGTAACTGCATGTAGTTTAATAAGGGCACCAGAGGGATAGACATAGCTCCCCTTCTTTTCCTTCCCTTGTTTGCTCCTCCTCCTTCGCATGCTCCCTTCTTTTACCTATCGCGTCCCCTCTTTGGCCTCCGATTGTTTTCTTCTTTCCTCTCCTCTTCTATTCCTTTCTTCCCTTGCATTAAATTTGTTTCTATTGAGGTACCACAAAAATACTTCTCCCCCTTGGAGTGGACACTTTACACCTGTGTTCATTTTTTCCCAGAGTTTTTTTACTCCATTCCATTGGCCTATTATGTCTGTTTTGCCCACGGCTATTCTGTTTGTGTTTATGGCAATGCAATCTTTTTTTGACTTGCCTCTATTTTTTTTGACTGGGATAAGTTCCTTCTATTCCATCGTTTTGTGGGAGCCAGATTCTTCAGTGTTTTCCCTTTTTTGTTGTATCCCCTTTGCGCAATGCTCAGGACACCTTCTCTAAGAGTCCTTGCCCTATACTGATGCAGTTGCTGCTAAACCAACGGTTATATGATCTACATCCCTTGAGTATAGGAGATCCTTAGCCATTTACCTCTTGTAGACGTTAAGATTTTTGGGACCTCCATTTCACATACCCCCTTCTAATGCTGTTTCTCAAGCACTTTTCAATTCTTTTGAGTGTCTTTTGGACCAACAATAAGTACTATCCTTGTCGCACTCCTTACCGATATGTCCCTTGTAATGGGGGGTGCTCGCATTGACCGCGGATGGCATCGCGAATGTCAGCAAAATTGTAGAAATGTCACCAGCACACCAATCCTTTTAAGATAGCAAAAGCTTCATTTATTGAAGTTTTTTGTCATATGACCAAAAACTTCAATAAATGAAGCTTTTGCTATCTTAAAAGGATTGGTGTGCTGGTGACATTTCTACAATTTTTTTGGACCAACAAGTCCCACTAACTATCATATACCAATCAGCGTGGGAATGATCCCCTTTTCTTTTCCTCCTCTTCTAATGGATGTGTCCACTTCCTTACTGCTTGAGTCTGGTTCCATGGAATATGTATTTTCTCAAGTTGTTGAAGGACCTTTATGTTGGTCAGTTATAACTCTGACCTCTGCTGAACTTTATCTGGAGTTTTCAACTTCTCCACTTCTGGAAAAATGAAAAATTCCCCTCTGACGTAGTAACTAACACCTTACCTAACTGTGTTGGGTACGACATATGTGTCCCCACTGTTTTCTTCCTACACTTAAAATATTGTTTGCAGATCCCTTCATCTGATAAAGTATGCATCTTAATAAGATATCCGCAAGCAGGATACTCTGTGTTACCCCACTGCATAGTTCCGCTTAGTGAGATAGGTCCCACAAAAGCCCCCCAAGACTTACACTATCTATGGAGGATAGAGCCTCTTCCTACTCTTTTTAGATTATTCCTAGTGGATTAGTACCCCTAGCACCTCTGCAGGGGATCCTACCCTTTACAGGGTTTAGTTTACTGATTTCTAGAATCATTTGTTAAATGACTGACCAGGTAGTTTTTTGTGTAACTATCACATCCTTCAAACACCTTTTGGGTATCAGTTGGAAGAACAGTGACTGCTCTTTTATACATGAACCTCCCTACAGGTGAAACTCGAATAATTAGAATATTGTGTAAAAGTAATTGCAGTAAGTGCTGCAAAAGGGGCCCAAACCAAGTACTGAGTACATATCCATGCTTGTACTTTTCAGAGGTCCGATATTGTTCTATGTACAATCCTTGTTTTATTGATTGCATGTAATAATCTACTTTTTTGAGGTTGTGGATTTGGGGTTCTTGGGGTTTTCATGAGCTGTAAGCCATAATCATCACAATTATGACAAATCACGGCTTGAATTATCCTGCTTTGCATGTAATGAGTCTATCTCATATATTAGTTTCACCTTTTAAGTTGCATTAGTGAAATAAATGAACTTTGCACGATATTCTAATTATTCGAGTTTCACCTGTATATGGAGACAAGGTGCAGGAGTTGTTTTGTGAAGGATTACTGCACAGATCTGGGAGAAATGCACAACGACGCCAAGATTTAATTAAGAATACGCATGGCTCTTGTATTTTTGTAACTTGTTTAGCCTGAAGTTCAGCCTTAAAGCAAAACGCTACCAACGTTTAGTTGTAGGTGGTATTGGAAATGGGCATTTGTTTAACTTTTTAAATGATACTTAACTTGGAGCCTAAGTGTGAAGTCCTGTAACTGTAAAGTTGTTTAAAAGGGGTAGCCTATTATAAAATTTGGATGGAGCCGAAGGGAAGAATCACAATTTTGGATTTAAATACCAGAGTAGGAAAGGTAAGTTTGATTTAAATATAGTTTAATCTGAAATGTGCTTCTTGGGGGGGGGGGAGGAGTTTTGGGTGGTTGTCTCTTGCACTGTTTGCTTTTATGCAGTAAATAATTATAATAAAGATTGCCACATTTATTTTGCTTATGAACATTTTATTGTGGCTTTCCTAACTCATCCATTTATTGTGCTTTCCCTTCAGATGTCATCTGGGTTATTCTGAGCGTGGAAGCTGGCGGCCTCTTGGGTGTTACCCAACAGCTCTCTTCTTTTGACACGGAGTTCAACACTCAACCTCATCGCAATGTAAGTGGTGACTACAACCCTTTCGCCTCACCGCAGAAGAATCGTTCCCCAGAAGGGGAGAACATGGGCACCTGGCCTGAAACAGAGACTTCTGAAAGAGAACAGAATGGACTATCTCAGACCTCTGTAAATATATGTGCAACGGATTGTCCAGCAAGCCGTTCTGTAGCAACGTATAGAGAGGTGAGGTGCTCTGGTTTGCCACTGGAAAAAAAACATTTAGAGGAAGAGACTGAAAAGGTATATAGGAAATAAATAATATACTGACATTTGACAGTATGAGTGCCATTGTTTCACTGTAGGCAAGAATAGTTTAAAGTGCAACTCCAGCTACCTTTTTTTTGTAGGATAACATTAGAACTCTTGTTCAAACTGCTGTCCAGGGCTCCTTAGAGAGATTGCTGCTCACCTGTCAGATTGACAACAGATTCACCAGACAAGTGAATAATATATAACAGGAAGACAAATGAAAATAAAAGGCTGACGGGTTACCGTACTCAAAAAGAAATAAAAAAACATTTGTTTTTCGTTATTTCTGTCAGTGTAAACTTTTTTCCCCTGTCTGTCTGGTAAAACTGTTGTCACCGAAACAGCAAGTGAGGGGAAATCTCAGAGAGCCCTGGATAGCGGTAAGACCAGAGTTTTAATCCTTCCCTATTATATCCAAAACAAAAAGAATTTTGGCTGATCCTAAACTTTATTCTTAGACAAAAAATTGTGGCAGTTATATTTTGCATAGTATATTATCATTTAGTAGAAACTTTTTCTTAATTTGCCTGATATGCTTCCAGGAGCCCACACATAACGAGCCCAAAACACATTTCTCCTCGCACAGTGCCTGTGGTGGTACGTCTTAGTCTGGGCAGAACAGCGTGGCTAGGTGGTGGGCTGATGACTAGACGTGTGTCTCACGCTGCTAACTAAACAAATTTGGCAACTGCACAAATCAGTTTATAACTAGCTTTCAAAGTAAGGTGCACATGGCAGGGTTTTCCACAGTACAAACACAAAAATTTACCAGCTAGCCTCTAAAACAGCTTTTGCAAAATATGTGGAAGCCACCATGTCTTGGCAAGGCTCCTCTGTGTAGTGTGGTCCTAACTTTTAATGTATGAGAGCATCCATCATGGAGTATATATAGCTATGGATAAATTGAGTGCAGTTATACCTGGAGGTAACCTATTCCATTTTCTCCTAACAGGCGCTACCTGTTTTTTTGACATCTCAGTTTGCGGTATGTCCACATGTGTAGGACCCTATGGTTGAAGTGTTGGTCAACGGAATGGGCTTGTAGGAAAGCCCTTCTCTGTTTTCCTTTTGTGGTTAACAGACTCCTTGCAGCATGGCTGGACATAGTCATAAACATCACAGGGGTTGCGCCCATCGTCCCCAGGCTTGTATAAGCAAGACTCAGCACTGTAAGAATACAACATCCTTTCCTGCTGTCAAGCAGGGACCCCAAGGACCACTAAAGCATCTTGACCACCCAAGACCACTTTCTCTGCAGGATGCAAAAGGCCTTGGTGGATCAAGATTGCCGAACCAACTGACAAATCTCCGTCAACCTCCGGGTGACTCCACTTTTTTTGTAGAGCACATGTAGCAGATGTGTGAGTGCAGGAAGTTGGTATTTTTAAAAATTAAAGTTTTACTCCTCTCCCCCCTCCCCAGCCTAACACACTTGCACACACTTTTTTTTTCCCGTCAAACCTTCTTATCTAGCCCCAGTAGTTGACAGACCTTCACCTGGCAATTCAGGGACTACGAACACAGAGTATAATGACCTTAGGCTGCCAGGATTTTCTTACCTCAGGCAAGCGAACTTTCTTATTTGACAACAACGTAATTCCACAGAGTGGTCTCTCTATCTGGAGGAGTTCCAGGAACTCACTCTCTGTTGGGGGTTGCCACATGTGGACCTAATTAAGTCCTTCTTTAACAAGGAACCTAAAAGGTTGGTAGCCAGATCCTTGGATCTGTTGACAAAGATAGGGGATGCTGTGCTGACATCGGGGGATCAATATTTACCCATCTACGCATTTCTTCCTCTTAAAGTTGTTACCTCAGTTGCTTTGGGGGATTAAGGTAGAGGGCATTCTGGTGATTCTAATTGCTCCGGATTGGCCTAGAAGGGCTTGTTACACAGACTAATTTCATCTGCTCACAAATGCATCAGCACTACTTGGAAACACACCAGTAGCTGTGCGTTGTAGTGGTGGACGGCAGTATGTACACAGACTGAGTGACTATTCTGTCCAGACTGCAATTCGGACCTCTGCTCAATTAAAATTTTACTCACCAGACCTCCTTGAATTTTAATTCACTATCCCTGCTCTACAGTTTGCAGATTCCTTTCTTGTTATTATAGAGGGTTCCAAAAACCTCTGGTCTACAACAAGTTATCAGGGCCAGTGCTCAGGAGACCAACTGATTCTGCAAGAAACTCAAACTTTTAAGCATCAATTAGCTTACATTTTAAGTGATTTAATCAGCACTTGGAATAGCTTAAAAACATTTTGTCTTTAATATCATTTTAAGGCATATAAGTTGAAGCATAGGAGGGATTCCCTTTTTCTGTCAACATTCATTTCACTAGGACAGCAAGTGCTGCTTTCCCCATCAGGCATCTGTGTCAAGTTTGCAAGGCTGCGACTTGGGCTTTATGTACTTACCATAAAATCAGTTGAAGGACACAGCTTCCTCACCTCATGTGTAGTTATTTCCATTGTTTTTGTACCGCTTGAGCAACTGAGCAGTGTAGAAAAGGGGGTTGGACTTCAGTTTTGTGCCTAGCTTCCAATCCTCCCTGTAGGCAACAGTATAATCCACAGTTCAAGTATATGAATGTCGTGTCCATCAATGAACTCCAAGGAAGAAGTACAAAAATCCCCCTTTTTTTTTTGTCCCAGCAAATTGTCATTCACATAAAAGCCAGCAGGAACAAAACTGCAACATATTGCAGGAAAAGGGAATGCAAAGGAAAGAAAACATAAAGCTAATATTTAGTTTCCTTTCTAATTTTCATATATTTTATTTATATTTTGCAGATTGATTGTACTTTACTTTAATCCAAACACTGATACCCAAGAGCATCAACAACCTTAAAGTATATTTCCACTTTTGCAGCCAAATTGGGATCTATTTTATATGTGTTGCATGTTCCCATTCACATAGCACAAGCTAAAAAAAAAATGTATAAAATGCTTTTCTTGTATTTTTTATTTTTTATACAATCTTTATCATTATAGAGAATATAAACATTAGGAGTAGAAAAGGCAGATATACAAAAACATTTTACCAAGAATGGGCACCCTCAAATATATACATAAAAACACTGGAAAGACGAGGTGCATGCGTAAGAGTAGTGCAATGCAATCAGGACAAACATTAGAATCAGAAGAGAACCGAAAAACAAACAAGAAAAGGAAGCGAGAGAAAAAAAAAAACCCTGAGTCAATCAAGAGAAATAAATAAGGAAGCTGACTGAATGGGAAGAGGACAACTATGTCAACCTGCTGGAAAATAAAGATTAAGGTATTGGTAGCAATGTCGAGCATGGTAGCACCATTAAAGGGAGGGAGCCCCCTCGGTCCAGGATAAAGCCCCACCTTTCAGATCTGCGTACTGTCTTATCTAATCCTGCAAGTCAGGAGAAAAGTAATGATTTCAAGTGGCCCAGATGTTATAGAATTTCTCAAATTTACCTTTTACAATTTGCAATCCATTGCTCAGAACCCATAATATCAGAAACCTGGCGGATCCACTCCGCTCTGGAGGTGACCGTGGGGCTTCTCCCAATACCTTGGGATTAACCGTTGCGCCACATTAAAGAGGTGTGGTAGGGATGTGGTTTCATATTTAGCCGTGGAAAAGGGCAGATAATGAAGAAAAAAAACAGAAGGAGTAAACTGGAGATTCATGCCAAGAATAAGCTGTATTTGTTCTCGTATGTCTTGCCAAAACGACTTAAAGCAGACCTGTACGCTCTAAAATCTAATTCTACCAATGCATCCCTCTATGTATGATGATTAAAAATAACAGACGTGTTGGATTTAAAATGCTGTGATTTTTAAAATACTTACACTTGCAAAGCATTCAATACCTGCTTTGAAAGGGCAAAAAGACTTCAGTTTGCCAAAGCATTGCACACTGGGTATTGCCTTGTCATCAGCAGAGCATTGCTGGGAAATCTCATCTGTATTCTCATTAGATCTCAGGGAAAGGCATTTTCCTCCCCTGAGATGATGTGCATGGTCACCAATGGTCGTCAATGCTAAAGCCTGATGAAGGGACCCTGTGCGGTCCCAAAAGCGCTTGTTTGGTCATATGACAAAAAACTTCAATAAATGAAGCTTTTGCTATCTTAAAAGGACTGGTGTGCTGGTGACATTTCTACAATATTGCTGACATTCGCGGCGCCATCCGCAGTCACTGCGAGTACCCCCCACTACAAGGGACATATCGGTAAGGAGTGCGACAAGGATAGTACTTATGGTCACATGTCTAGTCACATGTGCCAGAAATCCAGGAAGTAAAGGGAGAGCTAGTAATCTGCCCTCAGTAAACATGGCCCCAGCCAGAAGACTGGGGAAGAAAAGAGAGATAAGGTATGCAAGGAATACAAAGCCGGCAATTATCTAGAAGTATGTGTTTGTAGATTGTCCTTACTAAACATTTCTAAAGGTGTGCTTGTTGTTCTTTTAAAGATATGGGCAAAGGTCCACTTTAAGCTTTAGACAGTCCCACCGGACATGTAAGTGCGTGCCAGGTAACCCATTAGTTCCCCCAACAAAAAGAGGTAGCGTTTTGGTATATTTTATCACTGGGTGAGCACCTTGTAATTAGTTTCCTGGGATCTGGTATCTATTGAGGAGGTTTGAGCGAGCGTGAGAATTTGGTAAGTGAAAGTCACGTTCCCACGCCCCAATAAAGTATAAACAGCACGTTGAGCCCATTTGCAGCAGTAGTTTATACATAAGGGAAAGAGTCTGACTGGGAGGAGACTTAGAATTGCACAATTGCTCAAAAGGAATGAGTCAGTGGTTTTGAAGGCCTGATGGAGGAAGCATGTAGCCGAAGAAAGTGACTAAGTTGCGAGTATCTCCAGGAGTCGAAAGGAAAGGTACCCCACCTATCCCTCATAACGTCTAACGGGGCAAGGGAATTTCCAGACATAAATTTACATAAATGGACGTCAGCATCTGATGCCCAAGAACGAAAGGACAGGTGCTCACCCGGCAGGAGCCAGAGGTATCCACCAATACGGTGTTAGGTGGGATATTCTAGGAGCCAGATCCCCACGTTTGTTAACAAGATCCCACACATTTAGAGTATGCGTGCATTCCCAAACTGCCAGTCCATTTACTGCGTTGTAGGATACTATATGAAAGCCGGGGCCTTCTGCTGTTCCCCTCAAAACGTAGGAATAGACTCGGTAACTGGTGGAAAAACGAGGGCGGTATTTTAATTGGGAGTGATTGTAAGAGGAATAAGACTCTCGGCAATGCATTCATTTTTATAGAGTGCTGAAATCTTAACACCTTATGTTGGGGCCTAGTCCAAACACAATAAGGGTCTCCTCCAAGACACCCAGTCCACCCTGTCAAATGCCTTTTTGGCATCAGTCGATAGCAGGACACACGGAGCGGAGGCTGAATCAGACTCAATACAATGGATCAGATTCAGAGCACAGATGGTGTTATCACAAGATTCTCTACCCCGTATGAAGCCTGTTTAATCAGGGTGAACCAAGGTCGAGAGGAGACCCCCCCCAGTCTGTTAGGCAGGACCTTAGACAGTATCTTCACATCAGTGTTGAAGGACATTGGTCTATAGTTTTGAGATCCATGCCCTCCTTTGGGGCTTCTTGCTTTTTAGATTGCTTTTACTTAGTGTTTCTTGACTACTTAACCACCTCCCGTCCAACGGCTGTAACTAAATGGCCGAACAGGAGCCTTGTAGATGTGGGTGGGCGTTTTAAGACGCACAAGTGGGCAAACTACGTTAAATGTAAACAGCTGGCGATGGCTGTTTTAAATACAAGCGCTCCGGCGTCTGTAGAGACGCCCAATCGCTTGTGTTTTGTGCGGGTTTGCAGCTGGCCCCCACCCACCAGTCCCAAGATCCGGTGAAGGATGGGACCGGCGCGGCTGCTCTGTCACCGTAGATCAGAGGGAGATCAGTACACGATTTCCCTCTGAGCTCCTCTCTGGTGTCAGAATGCAGGAAGTGATTGTATTACTTCACTTCCGCATTCGGCTGTTATTCTGGAGCTGGAGAAAAGTTGGTGAAGCAGATCTGTTTCATCAGCTTTTCCGGTGGTCCATAGGTGACATTAGTGATTTTGGAGACCCTGATGTCTCAATAAAGAGGACCTGTCACGTAAATCAGCTCTGTCATGTAAATCAGTTATCACATAGGGGGCTTCTTAGCCCCCTATGTGATAGCAGTAAAGTTAAGTGTAAAAAAAAAAAAAAAAAGTTTTAGAAAAATTTAAAGAAGCATGAGAAAAATTGAATCGCATTTTTAAAAAAAATGGAAAAGTCCCCTGCCTCCACATGCAAACATGCATCAGGTGTGCCTACGTGCGAAAACGGCTATTGCGCCCATTGTGCTGCACATGGTAAATATCACCGCGAACATCAGATCGTGAGCAATAATTTTAGGGCCATTAATCACTAATAGCACTAAACTGATGAGCGGTAAAAGCTTTTAAACTGCCACGTATGCCCAATTTTGTGTGTAGTAGAGTTTTTTGCGATTTTGCAGGCACGCACAATTTTAAGGCTTGTCATGTTTGGTGTCTATTTACCTGATGCGACCCCGACTTTTATATTTTACCAAAAAATTGGGGTGATAAATGTTTCATAATTTAGGGAAATAGTTTTATTTTTTTCAAAGTTTTCAATACTTTTTTACAGTTTTTATAGTAAAAAAAAAAATAAAACCCCCAGTGGTGATTAAATACCACCAAAGGAAAGCTCTATCTGTCCCAAAAAAATTATATAAAGTTAATTTCAGTACAGCGTTGCATGACGGAATAAATGTCAAAGTACTGCAGCGCTGAATACTGAAAAATGGCCTGGACAGGAAGGGCGTTTAACTCCCCTGGTCTTCAAGTCGTTAAAGGTTAAGATTTCTCCTTCTTTGTAATGTGAGGGGTTTGTTATTTGTGAAGTAGATTTGGACACTGCATGTCCTAACAAAGGGTTAAAGGATTAAAAGCCTGGCATCTGC
Organism: Nanorana parkeri; assembly: GCF_000935625.1. NCBI lineage: Eukaryota > Metazoa > Chordata > Amphibia > Anura > Dicroglossidae > Nanorana > Nanorana parkeri. The sequence goes on from NW_017306736.1 coordinate 1,047,019, forward strand.
ATTTCTATTTTAATATTTCTCAAATGTAAGTCCTAAAGCTGGGGGCACACACACACACACACACACAAAATCTTTGTTCAACCTGCAGGCTGAACTAAGCGTGAATGAAAGAATCTGTTATATTTTCCATCCACACTGAACAGCGCAGGTGGACGAATGTCCCTTTGTGTGCATTGTCGGAGTACACGAACAGTGTTTTGAGCCGTTTTTATTCCTTTGGCAAAAGTTGATCTATTGATCAGTTTCTGCCGATGGAATAGGGTACACACGAAGCGAATTTTGGCAGATTTTTGTTGAATTGACCAAAATTCACTCCCTGTGTATCCTTCTAGTATCCTACTAAAGTCTTTTTATAAGGACAGATCAAAACTTGAATTCAGCCATGTTGCCTGCTGCAACAAATCATCTAAAAGGTAAGAAATATTTGTTGTAAAAATTAATTTACATCATGATGTGTAAATGGGAACACCTAAACATAGAGGGTTTTTTTCTCAAATTTGGCTGCAAAAGTGGAAATACAAATTGACAAGAATAAGGAATATCAAAATAATCCAAAAATAAAATGCATTGTTCAAAAAAGGTATGTATTGATGTGATTTATTTTCTCACAGAAAAAAAAAAAGCATTGAAAGCAAATCTATGTAGCATGCTGTCATTGACCTGCCCTTCCAAAAACAAGAAGTAACCTGGCTGTGTGCTCTGTGTTCAGAACTTAGTTACTGGCCTGGAATGAGTATGCAAATCAGTCTTTGTTCTCAAATCAAGCAATGATTCCATGAAGGTTGAAGTAGCAAAGCCATTAAATCAGTATGGCAGGCAACTATTTTTCAGGAAAGCACCAACAAAATAGATCCCTCCTCCAATAGAGACCACCTCCTTCTCCAGGAACAGAAAACTCACCACAAACTGACCCGCATGTTACCAAGTCATCACACTCTACAGAACTGGTTGAGTTTTTTAGATTTCTCGTATATTGCTTGAACCTGGTGGAAGGAGACACCCTATATTGAGCCCTACAGCTTTTTTTTTTTGTTTCCCTCACCCACCTTGATGTGGGTGGGAGTGTCTCTCATTCATCTTTGACCCCCAGTCCCTTCCTGTTTATGGAAGAGGTTTGGACTGAACATTCCTGCCTTTAGTTTTTTTTGGAGAGGTAATGTCACTGAGGCGCCATAGCTTCTGGTTCCCGAATGGAGCATGGTGATGTGTCTTGTGCACATGCCCCTTGATAGTGGTGTCATGAATGTCATAAGACATTTTTGGAGCTCTCCTCCTTTGCACCCCCTGTTATGTTCAGGTGGAAGACAGCAGCTCTTGTGGGACCAGTGACATGCAGGCAAGTCTGGAATCATTGCCTCGTCTCCCTACTATAGTGCCCGGTTGTGTAGTCTACTCTAACCCTCAGAATTCTCTGGGGTCTGTTAGTGAAACAGAGTCTCTCGTGGTTGGCCAGGTGTAAGGACACAATTGGCTGTATTTTACCATTGGCATGTGCTCTTACTTAGGGCTTAAATGGTTAATTTCATGTTACACCTGTTTGGTTATTCTGCTCATTGCATGCCAGGACTCATTTATACTCTTAGGCCCCTTTCAAACGGGCATCTGTCAGTTCCAATCAGCAGGGGATCTATGCAATACGGAATGGATGTCACCACTGTAACGTCTGTGTCCTTCCAGTTTTTTCCTCCATTTTACGATACTGGACCCATGTTAGTTCTATGATTAGGTACCAGATTACCCCTGATCTGTCACGTTCAGGTCCGCCAAAACAGAATTCTGCTTCGTTTTGTTTACCAGACCTGGATGGAGTTGGGGGTATGCAGATGTAAACAGACGCACATCGGTTTACATCCGGCTGCGCATAGACTAACATAGGCTTTAGATTAGATTCGGCTGAAAAACTGACAGGCAGACCTGATCGTACTGCCCATCTGAAAGGGGCCTTAGGTCCCTGCTAAGCCTGAAGAGTAAATGTATGGCAATGTAATGGGTCTAACTCTTTTTGTATCAATTTTTTGTATGGTTATTGATTAAGGGTGGAGTTCCAGCCTTGCACCCCTAATCAGGATAAGCAACGGGTTGCAGAAGCTATTTGTATATCTATTTATATTTATTAGCTCTTCTTTTTTTTTTTTTTGCTTGCTTGCTTTTACTTCTCAGGTTACTTGTATTAGGTTTAAATTACCTCGTAGCTGGGTGTGTCTGTCTCATAGGTGTATGCACTGGTTACAACCTCCAGGCTACTCTTCTATTTGCTGCAAGCTCTTCCTCTGCTTTCTTTGTCCAAAGCCTTAATTTCCCACTAAATGTGGACTGATAAGGTTCAATTCTAAAGGCTTCTCAGCCCATAGCTGAGCCCCTAGTTGGAATGCTGTAACCTGCTTTCCATTAAGACCGGTCTATGTAAATGCAACTTTGTGTGTAGTTATGTTTTACTATACACCCCTGCTACTGCAGCTACAGCATTAATCTCCGTTTACGACCACCTGTAACATGGGGTTCATCTGAGAATGTATATGTATTGTGGGTTATGCTTATGTTGCTTTTCAGGATTCCTATACTAATATTTATAGCCTGGAAGTCTGTATATTTTGCATTTTTTAAAAAATGATTTTGCTGACTCCTAGCCACATCACCCTGAAGCACCTGATATTGGCTGATGCTGGAAGCTTAACAGGGTCAAGCCTGGTTAATACTATTTATCAAAACAAGCCGGAACAGTTGGCCATAGTAACTAATCAGCTTCTCTCTTCAGTTTTCAAAGCTTACCTTAACAAACTGAAGAGAGAAGCTGATGGGCAAGTGCCGTAGATTCTGTCTGCTCCAGTTTTGATAAATTTCTCCCATATGTGTTTTGCTACAGGGATGTGGCTCATGTACACATACTTAGCCTTAGCGTACCTAATATTCCTTACGCCGGACTGTAATATGTTTTATTGTAGTTAACGCATCTTCAAAATATGACAAACCTCATAACACGATATGTAATATGGACTTTTAATCCATATCACTGCTATAGGCACAGGCCTCCTAGATGTAGTGACTTAGATCACTTTTTTCACATCCATACCACTATACATCCTTACAGCTTATGTCCCTAGCACTGTAGTGGGGAGACGCTCCCGAGCAATTTTGTGTGTTGCCTTGAGTATCATAAAAATGCTGAAGTCATGGTCCCCATAAGTTCAGTCCCTTCTGTTGTTTTTCTGTAGGTATATGGTGCCTTATGTTAACAGCGGCACCACCAAGGCTCATTAGTTGAGTGCTGTACCTGCAGGTAGAACAAGAGTCTTTAGCGCATACCCTTGCTTGACTAACAGATCACTTTTCCTTAAGCAAAGCAACAAAATGGATGTAAAGATGAAAAAAACTTCCCACCCACGTGAGTTTGGTGTTTTTCCGGTCACTGCTGTGTAGGGTTCAGGACATGGTGATCTATCCACAGGGTAAAAAATTTTAGTTTATCTTTTGACTTATCAGCGTACATGAACCATTAGTCTAAAGGTGATTAATGCACATAGGTAATGTTAAGGTCAGAAGGCACCTAATGTATAAATAGGTTAATTCCTTTTAAAGTACACCAAATGAACCTTTCTCAAGTGGGGTGCAGTGAACTTTTCGCATAGCATCATGCATTTTTATGGTGCAGGCGGGCTGGCCAGCAACACCATGGAAACGCATGGTGCTAATCCATGGTGGCATCCATTCAGAACAAAACAGAAGTCTGCCTCTGTCCAAGCCTGCTCTGCCATGCTGCCGCAGCCATGCCCTGTTCTTGTACTAGGACAAAGCTGTGAAGGGAGGGGCCTGATGTGAACGTCAAGGAGCTTCTGCTTGGATTTTAGTGGAGATGCCATTTTTACATTAACTTTTTTTACATTTTTGGACTGGATTTTACATACTGTTAAAGGTTGCCATGACTGCAAAAAGGTTGAGAAAGGGTGCACCAAATTGTCCAAATAGTGAATTTTCTCCTGGTGGAGCAAGGAAAAGTCCTTTCCACCAAATTGCTGGCAAAATAGGGTGCCAGTTTGCTTGTCTCTAGATTTGAGTAGAAAGGATGAGATTTATTTTTATTTTTTTGTCGGACACACCTTCTGCCACAGTCGCTAATCCTTGTCTTTAAATTGTGTTTAAGCATTTTTTATGATGCATATATTTTTTTTTTTATACACTGATTTTTTTTTTTTTAAAGGTTTTTAAAAGGAATATAAAACAATAAAGGGGAGGGTTGTACAACCTTTACAACCAAGCAGTAACGCAAAAGTGATAGAACTAGAACAGTGAGTATAAGCATAGCTGTGTCATGCAATAGTTGGCAGTTAAGGTTGTAACTGCTAAGACCTGGGTGGAGTTTACTCAGGAAATGATATTACTGTTTGCCAGAAAAGTGAGAGGTATTGTCCTGAGGCGTTGAGCCTCACTCTGGAATTAAGTAGTAAAGGTCATGTTATCTTATGCAATGATGGGGTAGAGGGTGTGCCTCATTCCTTAGGGTAAATTAGGGTGCGGTAGGGACTGCAGAGGAAGGGCCTGCGGGCTTTAGGGACAAATCAAAGTGGGTCGAAGACGAGGAAGAGGTGAAAGTAGTTAAGAAAGAATGTGAGGAAATTCTAAGGGAGACACAGATAAACTGAACCCGATATAATAAATTATAATTAAACAAAGATTGTACGTTTTATTGTGAATGAGGTAGGTGGAAGTTTCCTTAAGGTGCCCATACACCTTACAATTATCTGCAGATTTTCTGTGGTCAGATGGAAAAAGTGGAACAGATTGGCCCAGGTGGAGATTACTACATCCACACAGTTTAACATAGATGGAGGAATCTGTTGCACCTTTTCCATCTGACCACAGAAAATCTGCAGATAATTGTAAGGTGTATGGCCAGCTTTATTCTCTGGAATGCTTGAGATTGTTAACTTCTCATGAACATCTAAACTATGAAGGCTTTTTAAAACCATTTTCCCTGCACTTCACATTGACTCTCTCCCAGTGGAATATATTATATTATGGTAAAAAAAAATTAAGAAACCAACAAGCAAATGTTATCAGACCTCTTCATACACACTGCCCATTGAGGGTGTATAAGGAGGTATATTATTCGTTTTGCTGGTCTTTTTCTCAGTAAACCAGTAAACATTTTATGCCCCACTCCATGCTGCTGTAAAAATTTGTGTTGCTTACAATTATGGTTTTATTAAATTTCATTATTAAATGGTGGAAAAAGATCTGCATGCTAGATTACAAGTGAAAACAATATTCATTGTCTCCTATAGACAGAAGTACAATAACATTGTTTTTATCTGTATGGTTGTTAAGTTCATGCACACTGAGGTCTGGTTCACACCTGGACGTTTTACAGCGCGTTCCTACGCTCTGTAAAACGCTCACAATGTGAAAACCAATGATTGCCTATGGGCATGTTTCCCACCTGGGCGTTTTACAGCGCGTAGGAACGCGCTGCAAAACGCCCTACGCCCAAAGAAGTACAGGAGCTTCTTTGGGGGCGTATTTGCCGCACGTATCCATTGGGATACAGCCAGGTAGCCCTCGGAAACGTGCGTTTGTTGTCGCGAATCGCGGCATATTCGATACGCCTAGGTGTGAACCCAGCCTAAGACCTTTTCAGGTGGTATTAAATGAATACAATGTATAGGTAGCTACAGCTTTCAAAAAGCCTGTTCTGAGTTCATTCCTTTTCAGCAATAACAACCTGACAGGCATTCTAACATCTTGTTTATCCAGAAGAAAAAAAAGTTTTGATTTTAGATACTCTTTAAAGTAGAACTAGTATCAAATTTTTGTTTTCATATTAATTGCCTCAGCATGTAATGTGGAGGAGTAACACTTTATTCGACTCTTTATCCTTATCCAAATATCCAAGTTTTAGATTTTATTAGATTAAGATTATTTTAGATCATTTTTAACGGTTTTCGATAAATTGTTTTATGCATAAAACCTATTCAGTTTTGTTTTTTGAAGATGTAATGTTGAAAAACAGCAAACTGTAAGTGGAATTTATCAAAACTGGAGCAGACAGAATCTGTAGCAGTTGCCTATAATAACCAATCAGCTTCTCTCTTCAGTTTAGATTTTAAAATGAAAGATAGAAGCCGATTGGTTGCCATGCATAGCTGCTCCAGATTTTGTCTGCTCCAGTTTTGATATATTCCCCTCTGTGTGAGAATCTGTGACATTGCGACTAAATGATGGCTTCACAATTGCAAATTTTTACCATTATTGGAGATCATATTACTCCTTCTGCCACTCCTTTATCTGCACCGGCCTCAAAGTTACAGTTTTGCTGTTTTGATGGTCTTGAAAGATGGGGGAAGAGATGAAATTGCCCAAAAAACATAGTTCACTGTTAGGGCTTGTTCACACCATCTCCATACCAGAACGTTGTTTTATCTGGACCAAAAACACATACACAATAATTCAATGGTAAAAAAAAAAGGCTAGTTCACACTATTGCGTCTGGAGATGTTGCGAACAAGCCCTAAAAGAAAATAAATACCTCTCCCACTGCCAACCTCATGGAGCGAAATACTCTAAAATCTGCTCTGAAATAGATGCTTCTGGGTGTATCACCCTTTTGATCCCCCTGCTGCTCTCAGTGGTCCCCTTGCCAGACTTTGCGTCTCTACAGAGCACACTTCTTTTACAGGAAACCACATTTTGGGCAATTTCGTGTTAAGGACTGGTCACTTTAAATCACCTCAGCCTAGGCTAAATCACATGCC
>NW_017306736.1:1053820-1057028 GCF_000935625.1 Nanorana parkeri
TTTTTTTTTTTTCTTCTTCCAGAGTATGCATGGGCCTTATCCCTTTGGAGAATCCTAAAAGCAGCTTTATTCTCGACCCATGCCTTGTGTCCTTTTCCCACACCAAGAAATAGGACATCTTCTGCAAGTTACCTACTGAAGATCACTTGGGGGATAATGGTGTTGGTGACCCTGATAATTATACTCCGGGTGCTGCCTTTCTTGCTCCTATTTAAAGAGATTTATTTTCCCTTTTTTTTTGTATGCACAACCTTTGCACGCCAGCTACAAATGGACAGCAAGAACATGGGTACAAATGTTAATATGTAGGTTTTCAGTGTTTTTTCACTTAAAAGCCATGGTTTCCATTTTGTTGGATAACGAGCTGCAAATAGTTTCATGTTCAAAAACCATAAATCCCACTCTTTTGCGATTTTCAAATGCGCCTATAATTACATTTCTATAAAAAGTTGATAAAAAAAAAAGTTTAGGATTATTCAATAATGTTTTTTTTCCTCTTTAACTCAAGTGTTCCGTTTTTGATTACTTGTAAATCGGCGGCAGCAGTTTTGCAGAAGTGAATGCTATCAGAATTGTTTTTCCTTTTTGTTAGGGGGAGGTTGCAAAGCTATATTCTGCTTCTACTTGGGTAAAACAGACAAATGAACCTACAAAGCCTAGTAGATTTCCAGTTTACAAATAATGCTCCATAATACTGAAGGCAGGATCCTGGCCCAAGCTTTTCATTTGATGGAGGAGTTGCCTGTGGAAAAATAGGCTCAGACATGTTCAATAAAGGCAAGCTTCATCTGCTAACTAGATAAAGTAGGCTATACCATTTTAGTGAAAGAGGGTTTTTCTTGCTTAAATACTCAAAGGAACCTATGGTAGGTTTCATCATTGCTCTATACTATTTGAGAGAGAAAAAAGATGAAAGGAAATAGAACACGATACAGAATCCCTGTAAGAATGGCTGCATGTAGCTACATACAGATAATAAACATATACTGCTGAAAGTATATATTTTCTACTTCTAAAAACATATTTAAAACTGCTCCTTAATTAGTGATTACGCATTAAACACATCAATTCCAACGTCCTCCCTTGTACGGTGTAATTGTTCTGTCATAGCTTTTGGGGATACAGTAATACTCTAGGAAAATAGCAATGTCATGGGTAGTTTGGCTGCTGATACGAAATTGATGTTTTTAAATGCTTGTAATTATGGGTTCTTGGAAGGGGGTTGAATAAGTTAATCTTTGGAATTAAGTTTGTATACTTTCTGCTGCGTGTGTTTTTATTAAAGTTAACAGTGTATGCAACAATGTTCTCTTCTGATGCCTGGCGGTGGCAAAAACTGCCTCTGACCATTAAGTGTAGCAAATCTACAATCATCCGGGCACAGAAAGATCAATGTCAAATAGCAAACACAGGTAAGAATCGGGCATTTAATGGTGCCATTATAGCTAAATGTTCAGTTAGCGAATGAAGATGAGCATCATGCTCTTGTTTTTGAGGACGTTTTGGGAGAAGCCGCTCCTTCATATAGGTAAAGTGTATGTTAACCCTCAAACGTTTCTTATTTAGTCTATTAAATATACAATTGAAAGTGTTTGTAATGTCTGTTTGATGAGTGCAAAAAATAACTGTTGATGTTTCCAGAAATCTTGTGAACTGATAACATCCCGTGCTCGATGTTGATGCACAAGGAGGGTTATGGAGATCAGCAGAGGGGAGGGAGATGAGGAGAGGTCTGTATTCTTTGTAATGGAGATCAGCAGAGGGGAGGGAGATGAGGAGAGGTCTGTATTCTTTGTAACGGAGATCAGCAGAGGGGAGGGAGATGAGGAGAGGTCTGTATTCTTTGTAACGGAGATCAGCAGAGGGGAGGGAGGGCAGGAGAGGTCTGTACTCTTTGTAACGGAGATCAGCAGAGGGGAGGGAGATGAGGAGAGGTCTGTATTCTTTGTAATGGAGATCAGCAGAGGGGAGGGAGATGAGGAGAGGTCTGTACTCTTTGTAATGGAGATCAGCAGAGGGGAGGGAGATGAGGAGAGGTCTGTATTCTTTGTAACGGAGATCAGCAGAGGGGAGGGAGATGAGGAGAGGTCTGTATTCTTTGTAACGGAGATCAGCAGAGGGGAGGGAGGTGAGGAGAGGTCTGTATTCTTTGTAATGCATCACGAAAGCAGTAGGCAGGGCTGACACTACATATTTAGGAATTCAAAGTTGGCTGTCGCGTTAAGATGGAAGGCAGGAGCGCACACTATTTCTGGCACACCAACAGTTATTTTTCTGTACTTGTAGTGTGTTTAAAGAGATAAACCATTGGGGGAATGTGCATGTATTCCAGAGATGTACAAATAAATGTGTTTCTTTTGCCTTGACATACGCTTTAACACGGAAGAGTCTGAAGCTGGTGGGCAGTCTTAAATTAAGCTGGGTCCGGTTTAATGCATCTTCTCTCTACACAAATAGTTTTACGCAGCATAGTTTTTGAATGATGACTTTGTAATTTAAGTGACATTTTAATTCAAGTATGAATTCTAAAATACTACACTACGTATTGTAGGTTGTGTAGGTTCGGGCTGTCAGTTTTAATTTTGTACTTTGCTCACTAGGGGGCAATTGTATAAAAGTTGGAGGAATGTGTTTTAGTATTGACCTTAGCAGCCAGCCTGATATCAATTTAATTTTATCATTAGCTGCAGAATGACAGTTGACAACTTGTCATTTAACAATCTTCCAGTTTTTATAGATCTACAGCAAGGTTTTTTTTCCAACATACAAACTTATAAATTGTTAATGGCTTAAACTATTTATTACATAACCAACTGATGTTTCCAAAGGTTTTTGGTCTCTGCCTAAAGTCCAATTTTATTTTCATCTTTCCATGATAAGAAACACTTGGCACATTGCCATTGATAAATGCCTCTAATGCCATTATTTCAGTTAAAACTAGCAAATTTTTGTAGCTGCTTTCAGAACAGAGACTGGGTTTCCTCAAACTTGTTCACAATTTCCCACTGCATGTTTGTGTCTTCTCTTGTAAACAAGTAGGCTAGTTATCAATGTATGGATCAAGAACACATGCTTTTTGTACTGTTGAGGAGCTTGGCAACCAACGTTTGGGAAATCATACTGAAGGTATTATTGTAGGAACATGCTTTCCAGCCCTGCCTCCTAAAAGGTAAGTATATAAATGTATATAAAAATAGATATAATTTTG
>NW_017306736.1:1057580-1070572 GCF_000935625.1 Nanorana parkeri
GGATAAAAAGCTCCTTGTCTCATGTATTTTTTTATGGTGTGAGCGTTCAGTAGGTAGGGTGTGTGCTCAGGGTCAGACGTGCATGAGATGAGTGTGCAGAGTGTTTGGGTTTTTCTTTTTTTGGGTTTTTTTTTGTTTTTGTTCGGTCAAGTGGGGGGTTGGAAGGGACTGGGATGAAGTGCTTGGAAAACCGAAAAACATGTTAAAATGTTAAAAATGAGGATTTTTTTTTTCCTTATTGTTTAAAGAATATTTCTATCAATAAATTAACATGAATAAAGCTGTCTCATGTCTTGTACTTCCACATTGTAGATATTTACTCATAATGTGTAAATGTTTTTGCTTAGGTAAACAGGATTTGCATTCATAATACATTTCCAAGCTGGTGTAAAGGGAATATTGTCAATATATAATATGGGGAGGGGATCCTGTCAATATATAATATATAATAGCATAGGAGCCTATCAATTTGTTTCCATGGATGTTTACAGATCTAAAACAAACCCATATTATTCACATTGTAAATGTAAAACGTTTTTGTTTTTTAATTGACAAGCTGTTAATGGAAACCTTTTTTGAGAAAGTATGGGGGCTCTATTGCTGAGTTCTTTTTCTAAAAATACTAATTCTTTGGCAGTCAATTTGACGCACTGACAAGTATACAGATTAGGAGATCTGACTTTTTTGATATGCATGCTTATTTTAAATAAGTGATTCAAACTCTTTAAACTGTTGACTGAACATGATGGCCACACAACTAGCTTTTTTTTTTTAGGCGGTCGACAGTGGAAGCCCATATTTCTCTTCCATCCATTGAAGGACATAGGAGAGATTTAATCTCGAATTTATGGGTTCTATATTGCCACCTGCAGGAGTAAGACGCTACCACCTATCTGCTACAATCAGCCCAGTTTTTTTAATAGCGTGGAGGAGTAAGGACTTAGCTCCCTGCTGGGTATTTTAGTTTTTCTGTTTGCAGGGTGTTTTTTTTTTTCTTTTTCACGTGTTCTCTAATCAACAGCTGAGCTGGGTGACAGGCTGGATATTGTAGATTTTTGCAGTCTCCCCAGCTTAGCTTTTGAGCACATGCAGAACTCAATGCGGATTCAGCTCTGACAGTCCTTCAAGGATGTGGGGTGGTCTGTAAATTATCGCATGTGGGGAAGCATATGACCAATCGGCCAGGGGCAGGTCTGCCACAATGGACACAAATCTGAACATTGCCATGCACACTCTGATTAGTTTGAGTGGGTGTTAAACCTCAAGATGTCACCTCTAGTGCTGTCTTGTCACTTGGAGTACCTGCATTTTTTTTATTGTGACACTAAAATGATTGACTAAAACAAATAAAAATTAAGAAATGTAAAATATTACTGGGAAGGAAAAAAAAATAGTTATGGAACTTAGGTAAAGGAGAATTATGACATAAAGCAAAATAAACATAGTCTATACTAGTAATACAAGTCAGTCTGGTGGTTCTGGACTGGCCTTGGCATACAAGCCAAGCCTTTGCTTAGCTGACTTAGCCATCAAAAAGTCCCCTGCCTGTGGCAATCACCTCGGCCCAGAGGGTTTCGGAGGCTGTTGCCTTGTCTTGTAAGCCCCCCTTTTTGGTGTTGCATAGGAACAAGGTGGTTCTTCCCCCGAGACCTTTTTTGCCAAAGGTGGTGTTAGCATTTCTTGCTTCCCTTTGGCCTTTTCCAAGGCATCCAAAAGAAGTAGCGTTTCATTGTCTGGATGTGGTCGGGGCAGTGTGGGTTCATTTTTCTGTCATGGAATCCCTTTGTAAGACGGAATCTCTTTTCATTGCTGCTGAGGGTCCATGGAAGCAACATTAACCCCTTCGTGACTGACGACGTACAGTGTACGTCGCCAGCATCGGGGCTGTTTAAACAGACTCCCGGCGACTTTTGCCGCCGGGAGTCTGTTTAAACGACTGTCGGCTTTACAACAGAAGCGATCCTGGCGACTTACCTGTCGCCAGATCGCTTCTGCGTCCCGAAGAAGGGGCCGCCCCCCCCGCCGGACACCCCCGCCGTGCTTCCCGGGCTCCGTTGCCCCTCCTACGGGCCCGGGACCGGCGATCTTTGTGTCCGCGGGGAGCTGGGGAGGAGGTCGACGAACTTCCGTTCATCGATCCCCTCCCCGTTCTATGGGACCGGGAGCGATGCAGATTGCATCACTTCCGGTCCCTGGGCTGTCAGTTCTGGGCTCCTGGAGCCCAGCTATAAGCTATTGAAGTGCGATCTGCACTTCAATAGCTTATTTCCAGTGTAAAGGTGACACTGAGGGTCTTTTGGACCCCCAGCATCACCTTAAAGAGGACCTGTCACCACCATCTGCTATTACATGGTGGGGCTTGCAAGCCCCCCCATGTGATAGCAGTCAAAGTAAAGTAAAAAAAAAAAACAAAACTGTTTTTAAAATTAAAATGAAATACAATAAATCTAATAATAATAAAAAAAAATTTAAAAGTACCCTGCCCCCGCGAACACGCGCGTCGCCACGTAAACACGCGTCGGGTGCGCCTACGCATGAAAACGACGAACGCGCTACACATGTTGGGTATCGCCGCGCACGCCGGAGTGAGAGCAATAATTCTAGGGCCAGTATTTTGGGGTATCTCTAAATTGATGACCTGTAGGGGCTTTTAAAGTGTCTTTTATTGACTTTTTGGGGTACTGCAGTTTTTCGCCGTTTCACGGTCGCACGCAATCTGTAAACTGGGCATGTTGGGTATCGTTTTACTCGTTGTAACCTCATCTTTTATATTTCATTAAAAAAATGGGTAATTTGTAGTGTTTTGGGGCATTTAATTAAATTTGTCACTAAATTTTGGGGTTTAATAAGGAGTTGCGCTAATATTGCGCAACATAAAAATTTTCAACTACCACCATTTTATTCTATAGGGTCTTGGCATTCAGAAAATATATAATGTTGGGGGGTTTTACGTCATTTTCAGGCCTAAAATGTGGAATATAACATGGGTGCAAAAATTGAAAAAAGGGCCTCAGTCATGAAGGGGTTAAAACTACGGGAGGCAGCTTCTGTGGCCACCATTTTGTGTTGGATTAGGCAGATTATTGTCCACGCCTTTTGCCACTAGGGGCAAAATTCCTCCTTTTCAGTTACTGCCTATTCCACTAGAGCGGTTAGTACATCATGGGCCTTTCATTATCAGGTTTCTGTTGTGGAAGTTTGCAGTCTTAGGCTTGACGGGTAGATGTGCACTGAGAAACAGGAGCAACAAAACGGATTATACACCTAGAACAATGCTTTTCAGACTTGCGGCCCGTTCCAAGTCATGCAAGGAAAAGGAAGCAACATGCTGGGCTGGTATTTAAGTGAACCTGTAGTGTTCCTCCTACATGTGTTCACTTTGGGTTCAAGTTGAGTAGCCCTCGGCACCAACATTGTGTAGCAATCCTAAGCAGTAAGTAGAGCCTGTATATGTTATACACTAATACAGCTGTCCCCATATATAATTACAAACCATATTCCAAAATGATTTTGTTTCTACAATAGTGCATAAATGGTATTGGCATTTACATCTGCTGCAGATCCAGTATAACAAAGTGGTAGGTATACAGCCTCATTGTGTTACATAATGTAGCAGTACATCTTCTAATAGTATTTAAAAAAAAATGAGACTCAAAGGTTCCCTACAGTTGAAACTGTGGAGTAGTAAGTCCACACAGCGACTGACGTTTTTCTGCACCAGATCAATGCCAGTAGCCGATGGAGCACATTGAAAACAATTTTATACACCTCAATGCAGATGTGTGGTGGGCTGCTGTAAAATGTGCACATAATTCAATTTTACGCAGTGCACTAGATGCCACCAGAGGGCACTGCAGCACAATGTAAACAACTGCCGTAGGGATTCATAAAAAGAATATACACTTTGCACACTCGAAATATAGTTCAGAAAAAGAAAGAAACAAAGTTAGTCTCGTTCACACCTAGGCGTATTGCATATGCGCGTCCGTCACACGTTTTTTTACCGCGATTCGCGGTAAAAAAGTCGTGCGACCGTCACGCGGTTCCGAAGGCTACTTGGCTGTATCCCAATGGAAACGCGCAACAAAACAGCCCAAAGTAGTACATTAACTTTTTCAGGCGTGGGCCGTTTTGTAGCGCGTTAGGGACGTGCGGAAATACGCCAAGGTGGGAACAAGACCATTGAATACAATGGGATTTATATTTTTGAGCGTTTTGTAGAGCGTTCGTCGAGCGTAGAACGCGCTACAAAACGTTCAGGTGTGAACGAGGGCTAACAGTGCCTTGTGTTGTAACAATGCAAGGCACCACGGCTCAGGTTCAGTGGCCACCTTGTAGCCACTAACCGCACAGTAAAATGTTGTGTTTAACCATGTAGCTAGCTTGAACAAGTCCAAATACAGAACAACAAAGTTAAAGTCAAGCTTGAACCAAAATGCAAGCTTCACTTATTCAATGCTGGCCCTCTTTCCCCGTGTAAAATATTTATCACATGTTCTCAGCATAAAAATTGGTGCCTTGCATTGTTTGCATATTACATAGTCTTTTCAGTTATCAGTTGCAAACTAGATTTCAACACTGTCTGCTCTAACAAAGGGTTAAAGATCTACAAGCATTGTATGTTAATGAGAGGAAGCATGGAGTATCCTAAAGGTGCCCATACACTGCACGATTCTCGTACGAGAATTGTGGGAAATCCCGCGATCGTACCAGAATCGTGCAGTGTATGGAAGGCGTGCGACCGTTTTTACTGTACGGTCGCACGTCTTTTGTCTAAGGAGCATGCTAGAAAACCAGCCGAAAATCTTACGATTTTCGGCTGGTTTGTGGCATGCTCGGGAGACAAATGCCGAACGAGCCTGTGTGCGCACGTGCACACTGCCCGTTCAGCATTGCGGTAATCGGAAGCCCGCCCCTCAGGAGGGTGGGCTTGCGATGATCGCAAGTATGATCTGCCTGTCCAAGATGGGCAGATCGTACGTTTTTTTTATTACTTTACAAAAAAGTGTATGGCCACCTTTAAAGCTAGGTACACATGGCAAGGCTGAACGAAGCTCGTGCTGTGTACATTGTATTCTGGCGGGGGCGGTCTACTTGTGTCCACAAGTTTTTGTAGATAAAAGGTGTAAATGTTGTTTCCTTCATTTCTACGGTTTAAAATGACACTAAAATTATGTTTCTGGTGGAAAGCATAAACTTATTTACAAATTAAAGGCTTTTTTTTCCATTTTAAAGGAGAATTATGACATAAAGCAAAATAAACATACTCTTTACCTTTTAAGGTGCCCATACACCTTACGATTATTGTACGATAATCGTATGCAATCAACTTTTCGTACAACAATCGTAATGTGTGAATGTAGTGCCCGACCGATAGTACTGTACAATCGTACGACTTTTGATGGTCAAGCATGTTTGAAAACTTTGGTCGATCGTACGATGTTCGCATGGTTGGTGGCGTTTCCGTCCGTCAAAAGTCGTACGATTAACACTGCGCATGTGCAAACGAAAATAATTACGGTCAATTACCGCAAGTTGTCCAGGTGTTTTTTTCGAAATACCGCTGATTAAAACTTGCGATAATCGGGGCAGGATGGGGCCGTCGTACGAAAATCGCACGACAGTTCGATCATCGGACGAAAAGTTTCGTAATCGTAAGGTGTATGGGCACCTTTTATACTAGTAATAGCATTGCAGATTTCCAGATTGACTGCACACCTGATATATCAGCTTCCCAAAACCCACCAAATAGCCACCAACTGCCCTGCAGCCAGCTTGATTCTTCTTAGGGGGCGATAACAAACATTGCAACCCTGCATCTGGGTTTTTCTTGGGGGTTTATCAAGCCCACAAGCCTTGGTGTGGCCGTGCTTACCCAATGTGCACACACCTGGGTTTGGGACAGTAGCATGCAGGCTGGCAATAAGTGCAATATATGTTTTTAATTAAATATTTTACTAAATACTACACTATGGAGAGCTTTTTTCCGTTCTTCAGTTTTTTCCTGAGCATTGGTAACAAGCCCCAATAGGTTCAGCGGAGGAAGTTTTATAAAGGAAAGACCGCTATTACTGTCCGCTGGGGAATCAGCAGAGGTAATCTATACAAAACCGAAGTGGGCTGCCAGAGCGGAGAGACTGTGAGGAAAGGAGAGGATTAACCTAATCATGTCTCGGTCAGCCCGTAAAAAGATGACCATCATCAGCTGGTGAGTGAGAATTTTGGAAGTTTTATCGAGGAAGATAAGGAGGAAGAGCAGAGCTTCTTGGTCTATTAACACGGAGTATCTGGAGTAATTGTTAATTATCAGTAAAACTATTGGACATTTTTATATACGCTTTATTGGAGCCAAGTTTTTTTTCTATTTTGTGTTATGTTAAGATGATTTGCATTAACTAGATGTTCTAATTGGGTTTGCACTCAAGGGTTTTAAGTGAACGATCCTTAGAGATCGGTTTGAGGGATTCACATTTAATTTCTAGCGCAGTGTCATTTGTATTATTATACTCACATTAGTGTTATCACTATTCCCCTGACACTGCATTTACATAGAGCAGAGAAGAAAAAAAAAGCCAAATCTGACATTCCACACAAAACTCCAAAAATGGACTGGACACAATTATTGCCACCCTCCAATTAATACAGGCAGTCCCCGGGTTATGAACAAGATAGGGCCTGTAGGTTTGTTCTTAAAGGAGAACTATGAGGTGAGTGCTTTTCACTCATCTCATAGTTCTAGCCGACTTGTGACAATGAGACTGTCACAGGTCGGCTCAGTAGATCGGGAGGTGAGCGAACACATACCGGCATTCGCTCACCTCTTGATCCTGTCACAGCCCTCTGCTGTGACAGGGGAGGTCCGATCCGTCAGCGCTGACTGGCGGAACGGACGGGGGAGGGGACGGGTACA
This sequence comes from Nanorana parkeri, assembly GCF_000935625.1. Taxonomy (NCBI): domain Eukaryota; kingdom Metazoa; phylum Chordata; class Amphibia; order Anura; family Dicroglossidae; genus Nanorana; species Nanorana parkeri. The sequence continues at coordinate 1,064,491 of NW_017306736.1, forward strand.
GCTGGCTCTGCCTTCTAGATAGGCAGAGCCAGCTGTCAGTCACGCAGCTGGGCGGATCCAGATATAATTGTCGGGATCCGCTTCAGCTGCGGCGTCTCAGTATACCGTGAGCTACAGCTCGCGGTATACTGAGCCTAGGGTGACAGGGGGACGCTAGTTTGTGTCCTACCGTTACCCTAAGGAGAACTATGGGGAAAAAGCCCTAACCCCATAGTTCTTTAAGTTGAATTTGTATGTAAGTTGCAACAGGTTAATTTTGTAAGTGTAACTACAGCCCCCCCAATTTTTATTTTTTTTTGGATAGCATATGGAAGGGTTAACCCCCTGTAACGTTTGTTTTGCTGTGTGTGCCCCTGTTCAGAAGATTTCATCTCACTTTCTGTCCCTGTGACAATTGGATTTTGAAAATTTTGAGTTGTCGTGCAAACAAGGATTGGTGATAAGGCTTCAGTGGAGACACCTTTTTCCCATGATAACTCTTACAGGAGTGAATTTCTCTTCCTAGTGGTAGATTTCCTCTCATTTCCTGTTGTCCCAAGGTCAGGAAGTGAGATTAAATCTTTCTAATGAGGATACAGACGGCAGTAAAAACCTCACAGTGACCCGGAAGAAGAGGCGGGCACCCCTCGTCTGCACGTCTAACTAACAAGAGCCAACTTCCTGTAATGTACATAAACTACTACGAACCAGTCCCAAAAAGGCGGGCACTCCTCCTCGGCACGAGCGCAGTAGCATTACAACTACTGAAATGCTGCGCGGTACACTTTGGCTGCAGCCTGGGACCCCCTGCTGTACAGTAATAGCCTCCGTTTGTAAGTAGGGGTCGTATGTAAGTCGGATGTTTAACTCAGGGACCGCCTGTATTTGGTAGCACAGTCCTGGGAAAAAATTACTGAAATCAATCGCTTCCTGTAACCATCAATGAGTTTCTTACACCTCTCTACAGGAATTTTGGACCACTCTTCTTTTGCCAACTGCTCCAGGTCTTTCAGATTTTAAGGGTTCCTTTTCCCAACTGCCGTTTTGAGATCTCTCCACAGGTGCTCTATGGAATTTAGATCTGGACTCATTGCTGGCCAGTCCAGTACTCCTGCAGCGCTTTGTCTGAAACCATTTCTGGGTGCTTTTTGACGTGTGCTTTGGGTCATTGTCCTGCTTTACCAACCGCCGTTGTAATTAAATTGCCGGACAGCGGCTTCTTGAATGCGGGTGGGCGCGCACGAGCTACATACAAGCGTTCCGGCGTCTATAGAGACGCCCGATCGCTTGTAATATGCCTGCGGGTGTGCGCCCCCCATCCGTTGCAGCCGCTGCTGTCGATCCCGAGCTCCGCTGTGCCTGGTGGGAGCCCGGGACCAGCACAACAGCTCTGCTGCCGGAGATCAAACGGAGCTCAGTACACGAGCTCCGTTTGATCTCCTCTTCTGAATGCAGGCAGTGATGTGTATTACATCACTGCCTGCATTCAGTGTCACTCTCCGGTACAGTAACCGGAGAGAAGCTGGTGAAGCAGGTGTTTGATACATCAGCTTCTCTGGGGGTCCCTAGGTGACGGGGGTCCTAAAGACCCCCAATGTCTCCATAAAGAGGACCTGTCACTGAAAATTGGCTATCACAAAGGGTGGTTGTTAGTCCCCTATGTGATGGCAATAAAGTTAAGTGAAATTTTTTTTTTAAATAATTAGTTACAAAAAAATTAACATTATAAAGGTAATAAAAAAAAGTAAACATTTTTTTAAAAGTTCACCCCCACATACCCCCGCCCCCCACATACACATGCAAACATGCGTCGAGTGCGCCTAAGTGTGGAAACGACGATTGCATCCATTACGCCGCACATGTTACGTATCGCCGCGAACGTCGCAGTGAGAGCAATAAGTCTAGGGCCATCAATCACTGATAACACTAACCTGATGAGCGGTAAAAGCTTTTAAAGCGTCGCCTATGGCCAATTTTGGGTATGGTAGTTTTTGCGAGTTCGCAGACGCGCGCAATTTTAAAGCTTGGCATGTTTGGTGTCTATTTACCCGACGTGACCCCGTCTTTTATATTTTGCCAAAAATTTGGGTAATAATAACTGTTTTATAACATAACGTAGTGAAAAATGTTTTCGGTACTTTTTTAAATATATAGTAAAAAATAACCCCAGTGGTGATTAAATACCACCAAAAGAAAGCTCTATCTGTTCCCAAAAAATGGTATAAAATTCATTTCAGTACAGCGTTGCATGACGGAATAAATGTCAGTCAACGTACCGCAGCGCTGAATACTGAAAAATGGCCTGGACAGGAAGGGGGTGTAAACACCCCAGTCAGCAAGGGGTTAAAGGCCCATGATCTCTGACGGAGACCCAACTTTCTGACACTGGGACCTACATTGCACCCCAGAATTCTTTGGTAGTCTTCAGATTTCATAAGGACATGCGCACAGACAAGACATCCAGTGCCTGAAGCAGGAAAGCAACCCCAAAAGATCAGTGAACCTCCACCATGTTTGACTGTAGGGACTGTGTTTGTTTTTTTTTTCTTCTTTAAAGGCCGATAGAACACTTTTGGGATGAATTAGAACAGAGACTGCGAGCCAGGCCTTCTCGTCCAACATCAGTACCTGACCTCACAAATGGGCTTCTGGAAGAATGGTCAAACAGTCCCATAGACACACTCCTAAACCTTGTGCACAGCCTTCCCAGAAGAGTTGAAGCTGTTATAGTGGCAAAGGGTGGGCCAACTCAATATTGAACCCTACGGACCTAGACTGGGTTGCCATTAAAGTTCATGTGCATGTAAAGGCAGGCGTCCCAATACTTTTGGTAATATAGTGTGTGTGTATATAGATATCTATAACATCATACATTAAAACAGGGATGCACAAATCCAAGGAGCTCCATATGCGCCTTAAAAATGACAGCTGCCTCTTAACTCTAAATTTTTCTCTAGTCTAGTCTTGGAGCTGGAAAAGAATCTGTGCTTGGTATCAACATCCCTAATAAATTAATATTGATAAATTATTTTGCTTTGGTGTGGCCCTGCCATTCGATCTGGTTTGTCCCCCATGTAATCATTCTAGCCTTTGTGCTTGTCTTGATTCGCTCCCAGGGATCCCTATTGTGGAATATCTGGATGTCTGTGTTAGGGCCAAATTTTTTCGCTTGGAGTATCTGGGTCTGATCCTGGACACAGCTTAAGTCAGAGTTTTTCTTCCACAAGAAAACGTTTGAACTCTCCACTTTGGGTCACAATCTTCTGTCCTAGACTTAACCGATTCTCAGATTTACTATGAGAGTCATGGGGCCGATGGTAGCATTCGAGGCAGTCCCATTTGCCCAATTCACTCCACACCCCTGCAGCTCAACATCCTGTAATGCAGGACAAATTGGTTTAGTCTCTGAACATACTGATTTGTCTGTCACTGAAGATCAGGTTGTTTGGTCTGGTGGCTTTGATATCCAGCCCTGGAGTTGGGGGAAATACATTCTTGGAAGATTATTACAATGGATGCCAGCCTGACTGACTGGAAACAAGTCCTAGACACACCCTGGCAGTGAATGGAACTTGGATGGTAGAAGAATCTTGACTTCCGATCAAGATTCTGGAGCTTTGAGCAATTTGCTTGTCTGTACAATGCTGGACATCTCAACTGGAGGATCTCCTGCTCAGGAACCAATCAGACAATGCCACAGCAGTGGCATACATCAACCATCAGGGAGGAACCAGAAGTCTTGCTGCAGCAAGAGAAGTAGAAAGACTCTCCTGGGTAGACCTTCATGTTCCAGCTTTGTGGACATGCAGGCAGACTACCAATCACAGCAAGACCTGGCCACAGGCTAGTGGTCCCTACACCCAAAGGTGTTCCAGAACAGGTGTCACAGGTAGGTTAAGTTTCTAGATTTAACAGCAAATTTAACTGGTTTATTTCCAGATACAGAGTTCCTTTAATGGAAGCAGTGGATGCTTGGTGGCTCTGTGGAAACAGTACAACCTGATATATGCCTTTCCTCCCTTAATACTCCTTACTCAACTGCTCCACAGGATCAAGTTAGAGGGCATTCCGGTAATATTCATAGCCGCGGACTGACCCAGTCGGATGTGGTATTCTGACCAGATCATACTCCTGGTAGAAGCTCTTTGGGCTCTTCGAGATCAACCAGATCTTCTCTCCCAATGATGGCTTTACCATTCTGCGTCATGGTTGCTGGATTTAACGGCATAACTGTTGAAGGCCAGGTCTTGATGGACAGAGACCTCTCCAACTTGGTTATCCTCACAATGTTAAAAGCCAGGAACTACACTTCCTGACCTTTTTAAAATCAGGCCTGGATCTGCGATTGTATTTAATATTGATTAGGGTTTTAATTTTTGTACTCGCCATAAAATCTTTTTCTTCAAGTTCATTGAGGGGCCCAGGTCCCACCCCTCTGTCTTTATGGTCTTGCTCTCAGTATTGCTTTGTTACAAAGGCACGAGCATGCTTGGAGTGGGAGGGATTATACCAGGCTGAACATTTTTTTTTATTTGCCAGGGTCCAAATCCTCCTCTTTTAGGTGGCAGTAATACCCAAATGTCTCTGAATCCTGTGTCAGAGGTAATCGACTACAGTCCACAAACGCTTTTATCTTATTCTGTGTACATAGTATTTAACAAATGTAAGCATAGAGTGATGTTATTCTACTGCCTTCCCTTCATTTTTTTTTCCAGTCCTGTTCTGTTCTAAACCAAACTATTTAACTTTCCAAACTAAGAACTCTGCGTCATTCAGTTTCAGGGCAAGGGCTATGTTTATAGAGTTGATGCTCTGCCAGACGTAGGGAGGGGATAAAAGACAGGTGTCTAGTGTGTGAGGAAAATATATAGCAAATAAGCATCTCTTTTACACAAGAGAACTCTAATTACATGGCAGAAAGTTGTCAATGCTTAACCCAGTTTTTGTTTATTGGGAGTTTCATTGCATGCCTACACAGTAGTTTGTTTTTCCCCCCCAACAACCAGAAACACTGACATTTCTACACCAGTTATCTTGGATGGTGTGATATAAAATTTATGTTCCATATACAACATATTTAATTTTTCTTCGAAATTGTGTTATTTAGAGGTGTATGGGGAGAAGTATTTTAGTAATTGCATCTTATGGAGGTAATCAGATATGATTTTGGCACCATTCCGCTATTTGACATTTATTCCTGATTCCGTAATTTGTTTTAAAGTCATGGGACATCTAACACCAAAACTATTTTTATACAGTAGAAAAGAATCAGAAGCTCTGTCAGGTTTTATTGTTAAAATCATGGTAATAGGTGCTTAACCAGTTGACATCCGCGGTGTTAAACCCCCTTCCCATCCAGGCCATTTTTCAGTATACAGCGCTGCGGTACTTTGACTGACATTTATTCCGTCATTCAGCGCTGTACTGAAATGAATTTGATACCCTTTTTTGGGGACAGATAGAGCTTTCTTTTTGTGGTATTTATTCACCACTGGGGTTATTTTTTACTATATATTTAAAAAATTACCGAAAACATTTACTATATTAGGGAAAAATCACAGAAATTTAAAAAAAAAAAAACAGTTTCCCCTATATTAAATGATAAGACATTTATTATTACCCAATTTTTTTGTAAAATATAAAAGATGGGGTCACTTCGGGTAAAAAGACACCAAACATGTCAAGCCTTAAAATTGCGTGCGCGCGCGAAACCTCAAAAAACGATAATACCCAAAATTGGCCATAGGCGACGCTTTAAAAGCTGTTATCGCTCATCAGTTTAGTGTTATCAGTGATTGATGGCCCTAAAATGATTGCTCTCACTGCGATGTTCGCGGCGATATGTAACATGTGTAGCGCAATTGTAATTTTTGCGCGCTGGGGCACCGTACGCGTGTTTACGTTTATAGGCGCGTAAACGTGGGGGTGGGGGAGTTAAACATTTTGGGAGGTTCTTTCCCCTTTTTTTATATCTGACTTTTATGTGACTTTTATTTATTTTTATTTATATAAATTTTTTTGCACTTATTGTTATTGCTATTATATAGGGGGATAACAATCCCCCTATATAATAGCAAAGGCACACTGACAGGTCCTCTTTATG
>NW_017306736.1:1074274-1089020 GCF_000935625.1 Nanorana parkeri
CGATATGTAACATGTGTAGCGCAATTGTAATTTTTGCGCGCTGGGGCACCGTACGCGTGTTTACGTTTATAGGCGCGTAAACGTGGGGGTGGGGGAGTTAAACATTTTGGGAGGTTCTTTCCCCTTTTTTTATATCTGACTTTTATGTGACTTTTATTTATTTTTATTTATATAAATTTTTTTGCAAGGAGCTGATCTCCCGTCCTCCTCCTCCTGACGCCCTCCGAGCCGATCCCGGGCCGCAGATGGGGCAGCGGATCCCGGTATTCAAGGTGAGGGGTCAGGGGGGGACGCAAACGAGCACATATAGGCGATCGGCAGGCTATGGACCCGCTGATCGCCTATATGTGAAACACCCGGTACCGGGTGTTCGCATTGGACGAGTCTATTCTGCCCGTGCGTGCCCGCTAGGGGGCGCGCATGAGCAGAAAAAAAATGCCGTCTGGCGACGGCAACCCGCCACTGCAGCAGTGCCGTCCGTCCGTTTTTCTACTACGGGCGGACGGCAAGAGGTTAATATGTAAATTGGGTAACACACAATATCAAGTTATTAGCGATGCACCAATACCTTCTTTTCCAGACCGAGTACAAGTACTGATACTTTTCCTGAAGTATACGCCAATACCAATTTTCAATTCTGTTTTTTAGTGTCACGCGACACAATACAGACTTATCATTTTAGCACAGTGGTGAAGCACCAGGGCCCGGTTCCAGCTGTGACCCTGTTAGTTCTGCCACTGACTCTAAGCTGTGGAAGGACTACAAGTCCCAGCAACACATTATACAGCAATGCAGAATAATATGAAGCTATATACTCTGTATTGCTCACCAGTGCTGTGTGCAATCTCACCAGGGCTGTGTGGGCAGCGGCTGCTCACCAGAGCTGTGCAGGAGGCCTGGTCTCATCATGGCTGTGCGGATAGCGGGAGGAGATGTCTGGACCAAAGCTGTAAATAGCTGCCGTGAGGTGCCCAGCAAGTGTGGGACCTTAAGGCAGCTAACTGTATTTAAACATTTAAAGCGCCACTATTGGTGCTTCGTATCGGGGCATTTTCATTAGTTTGAGTTTATATGCTCTAATAAATTACACTCTGTAAATCACAATATCAAAAGGAGACCCATGTAAATGTAAATTTTTTTGACAAAAGAAAATCATGTTAAAAACACACACAAAAAAAACATTTGTTATACAGTAAAGGCATACATGACCACTATCGGAATCTGATATGAGAACTCATGTGACAACAAATATAATACTACGTGATTTAAAAGCATACCTGCATGGTTGCACAACTGTCGTATCAGATTTTGCAGAAGCATCTGCATATATCTGCACAACCGTTGGCTGGCTATATATGAAGATGTCCTAAGTGCACAGGTAAGCATACATTCCCAGCACACCTCAGTGCTAATGGAATGAATAACTCAAATGCACATGGGTGGGAGTTACTTCATCCCTCAATAGCCAATTAAGATGGCTGAAGACCTAGCAACTGAACAAAGCCATCATTGGAGAGGACGTATTTACAAACTTTAGTTCCACTTCAAGTGATGGCTCACAACTATTTAAAGTTGTTTGCAACACTTTGTCCGGTATGTAAAAACAAAACAGCCAGTTCTGCAATCGTCCTACAAGTTTGTACAATACTAGCACATCAAGGTGCTGACTGTCCTATGCAAATGGTTTCCCAATGCCAGATATGATATAATCTCTTTATAATACCAGCTCAATCAGACATAAAAAAGGCCAAAGGATAAGTGGGGAGAGGCAGGGAGGAGGGTATAAAAGAAGAGAAAAAAAGTTTTGTTTTTTTATTTAGTGTGTGTGTGTGTGTGTGGGGGGGGACATATAGTTAAATTGGGAAGGGTTGGAAAAAGAGGGAGGGGGAGTTTACTGAAATTGGGCCAAGACTACATAGGTCAGGGTCTAAACTGTTCAAATCATCAGAACATCGTCATCAAATCAATCAAGATTCCAAATCTTTTTTTAAATTTAGGCAGTCAATTATTTAGGGTAGCAGTCATTTGACATGGAATTTAGGCATGGAAGTTTGACGTCGAATTTAAGTTCCTCAAAAGGAATAGTTTGCTTTTTCCAGGGCCTAGTCTAGAGTGCAGACTAATTGGTAGGTATGGCACGAAAAATGTTTTCAGGTACTTTTTGGACAATCCCACCAAATGTGTTTGAACGTGCCCTCGGCACTGCATTTCCTAAAAGGGGGAGCTGGGGACAACATTTGAGAGGGGAGCAGATAACAACACATAAGCAATTTATCATTGGTTTCAGCGACAAAACATTGATCAAGCTTTTTTGCAGCATTAAGCCAAATGTCTTGCCAGTCCTCTTGCGAGATGGGAGTCCCCAGGTCTTTTCCCCAGTTTGTAATATATTTGGGTACTGAAGAGAAGCAAGAAGACAGTAATTGTGGGTATCTGGGGGAAATAGTGCTTGGGTCATGGTGTTTTTAGGGCAAATATGTTCAAAACCGGTTAAACCTCGAGGGAGTATTCATTATTTTAGATAAGCAGGATACATATTTATTTGTGCATACCAAAAGATTTATGCTGAATGTATAATGTGTAAGTCTTTAAGGGATTGAAAAGACACAAGTCCTGAGGGTTTTAAAAGGTCATAAGCCACCATGCGAAACTGTAGGGGGAGTCCCAGTCTAGAACAAATAGGGGATTCCCTAGGAAGGTGGAAAGGGGTAAGCGTGGGCATATCAATTTGCCAGGGTATTTAACACTATCCCACATTTTAAGACAATATTTTACAATAGGGCTTGGTAAGTGTCTTTTAATATGTGGGTGGGATCCATAACAATGCATGGATAGAAATAAAGGAGACCATGTTTGCCTCCAGACTTACCCAAAGAGGCACATTTGATTGAGCATGTAGGAGGCCCAGTTCTGTGCCACTTGATAATAGCAGGTAATATGTGAAACTCTTACGTCTCCTTGGAGTTTATTCTTAAAGAATGTTTGTTTACCAATCCTAGGTCTGATTGGTTGGAAGGGAGTGCAGAATGTGTGAGGAACCCATACTGGGGGAGGAACCCATACTGGGGAAGTGCTGAAAAAATACAGAAGTTTAGGTAGGCTGGTCATCTTGACTACTGTAATGCATCCTAACCACACTATGCAATGTTATTTCCAGTTTGATAAGAGGTCCTGGAGACGGCGTATTAGGACATGGTAATTGGCTTGGAGCAATGAACCATATGTATTGCTCTAGGGCTGCAACAACTAATCGACATAATCGATTATAATCGATTAATATTGCTCAGGTAGATGCAAAGAGAAGGCAGAAGTCAAGTGTTCCAAACATTCTGCAAGACTTCAAAGCGTAGATTAATATACAATACCTTGGATTTGAAGCTGTTCACATAAAGCCCTGAAGATTTAGGTAAAGCGCTGCAAGAAGTGGATAAATTAGGTAAAGAGATATTTAGGTTGGTGACTAAGAGGATGATAATATCTGCAAACATCCACAGTTTGTGATGATAAACAGCAACACCCATTTCGGTGATATTTGGAGCTTGTAATTAATATTCCCAGAGGTATGGAAGATACAATAAAGAGCAGGGGAGAGAGGACAGCTCTGTCTGGTTCCTCTATAAAAGGAAAGGTTTTCCTGGGAAGGTGATTGTTATAGAGGGCACAATGGATAAGTACACTTTTACATAAAGTGCACTTATCCATCCTAGCCTCCGTGACCTTAAGTAACTCACCCTCCCCTGCTCCAGAGTCCCAGCCTGCTGCTATGTTGACAGCACATGACTAGAATGAAAGCACAGTAATGCCCACCTCTCTGTTCTGTTCAGAGACAAATGGCACCCCAAAACAGAAGTGCAGTAAGTATGGACCTACATTTTGTTAAAAAATTAACCATGTCTGGATTTGGCTGTGTTGTCATGCATTGGCAGCCCATTCAAAAAGAAAAAGCTTAAAGCAGGTTGATGCACCTTAGGAGGTCAAATTCAGGTCAAATGCACCCTTAAAAGAACTGTGAATTATCTGTGTGCTGCATTTGTCCATGGCCTCTTGCAGAAGGCTAAGAATTTTAAAGGTGCTGAAACACATTTTTTATTACAAATTGTATTTTTTCTAAATGTTTTTTATAACACAACACATGCCATAAAACAAAACGCAATAAATCAACATGTCAGCTCAAAAACTAATATCCTACAGGCAGGGAATAATAATCTAGCAAATGCTTAGGATACATATTCATCAAAGTAGGAGGATTCATAATGTCCTAGAATACAAAAAAGCAAGTCAACAGTCAGGTGGGAAAATCCATGGCTGTATTAATGTTATCAATCGCCTCTGCCCAATATCTTTTAAGCTTAGGACACTGCCATAGCAGATGTATCAAATTGCCATGGGGGTCCTGTCGCCCTCTTTTACCAAAACATGAAAGAGAACAAAGGCCTGATACATCTGGTGTAAAATTTAAAAAAAGCTGTGTCAGCCTATGTGAGGAGGATAGTGATCCATTTGGAATGGGTTGTAGAATATCATCCCAAGTGTCATCTGAAATAAAGCCCAAATCCTTCCCCCATTTTTGCTGAAGCTGCCCATACACCTTAAGGTGCCCACACACCTTGCGATAATCGTACGATAAATCCCACGATCGTACGATTATCGTAAGGTGTGTGGAAGCCGTGCGACCTCTACTACTGGTTGTAAGGTGTGTGCCCAGCCATACAATTTTCTGCAGATTTTCTGAGGTCAGATGGAAAAAGTGTAACAGATTGGCCCAGGTGGAGATTACTCCATCCACATAGTATGGCCTAGATGGAGGAATCCGTTGCAACCTTTTCCATCTGACCACAGATAATTGTAAGGTGTATGGCCAGCTTTAGAGAGAAGTGGATATTTAGAAAGGAATTTAAATTCTTAAATTTGCACACATTCAGGGATTTTTTAGGATTAGAGTCAGGTGTATGATTAACCAATTATATCAAGCAGGTGCTAATGATCATCAATTACCTATGTAGGTTGAAAAACAATCATTAACTGAAACAGAAACAGCTGTGTAGGGGGCTTAAAACTGGGTGAGGAACAGTCAAACTCTGCTACTGAGGTGAGGTTGTGGAAGACATTTTCATGTCACAGGTCATACAACATGGCACGACTGAGCAAAGCAACAAGACACCAGGTAGTTGTACTGTATCAGCAAGGTGTCTCCCAGGCAAAGATTTCAAAGCAGACTGGGGTTTCAAGATGTGCTGCTCAAGCCCTTTTGAAGAGACACATCATGCTTACTTCCCATTGACCTCGGAAGATGTCCAGCGGTGCCATCAACACTGAACTGGCGGAAACCAGTGGAACCCAGATACATTAATTTACTGTCCGGAGAAGTCTGGCCAGAAGTTGTCTTCATGGAAGAATTGCAGCCAAAAAGCCATACTTCTGACGTGGAAACAAGGCTAAGTGACTGAAGTATGCACAAAACATAGGAACTGGGGTGCAGAAAAATGGCAACAGGTGCTCTGGATTGATGAGTCAAAATTTGAATTATTTGGCTGTAGCAAAAGGCAGATTGTTCGCCGAAGGGCTGGAGAACGGTACAATAATGAGTGTCTGCATGCAACAGTGGGGCTACCCCCGCACTGCAGGGGTTAACTGCTCGTTTGTGTCTAGGTGAAATAAATATATATAGTATATATAAATATCTCACCTAAAGCCCTGAGCCGGCTTTTTCTTAGACCAGTCCCTGGAATGTTTCTCCCCCTGCTCAGCAGCAGTCTAAGGTCAAGTAAATCATCACGTCTATACACGTGCATAGATGTGCGAATGCTGAGGAACATTCCAATGTGCTGTGGAGGAGACAGGCTGGAGAGAGTGCCGTGACAGCTGGCCAGTTTGGAGCTTTGTGTGAGTATATCTTAGTTATTTTTAACACTAGACACAAATGAGCACTTAACCCTTGCAGTGTGGGGGTAGCCCCACTGCAAGGGTTAATAAAAAAAAATTCCTGGAGTTCTCCTTTAACCAGTTGACATCCGCGGTGTTAAACCCCCTTCCCATCCAGGCCATTTTTCAGTATTCAGCGCTGCGGTACTTTGACTGACATTTATTCCGTCATGCAGCGCTGTACTGAAATGAATTTTATACCCTTTTTTGGGGACAGATAGAGCTTTCTTTTGGTGGTATTTATTCACCACTAAGGTTTTTATTTTTTTACTATATTAAGGAAAAATTACTGAAATTTCAAAAAAAAACAAACAGTTTCCCCTATATTAAATGATAAAACATTTATTATTACCCAATTTTTTGGTAAAATATAAAAGACGGGGTCACGTCGGGTAAAAAGACACCAAACATGTCAAGCCTTAAAATTGCGTGCGCGCGTGAAACCTCAAAAAACAATAATACCCAAAATTGGCCATAGGCGACGCTTTAAAAGCTGTTACCGCTCATCAGTTTAGTGTTATCAGTGATTGATGCCCCTAAAATGATTGCTCTCACTGCGACGTTCGCGGCGATATGCAACATGTGTAGCGCAATTGTAATTATTGCGCGTGTGGGCACCGGACGCGTATTTACGTTTATAGGCGCGTAAACGTGGGGGTACCATTTTTTTACTACGGGCGGACGGCAAGTGGTTAAAACATAGGGGAAATTATAAAAACTGGAGCAGACCGACTCTACCGATAAACTTCTATCTTTCATTTTCAGACCTAAACTGAACAAACATAAGAGAAAAGCTGATTGGTTGCCATGGGCAGCTGCTCCCAATTCTTTCTGCTCTAGTTTTGATAAATGCCTGCAGAGTATCGCACCAGTATAAAGCAGCTGCTCTGGGGAAATAGAAAAAGAAATGATTTTACATGTAGGCAGTGCCCATTATAGCTACATGGGCAGCGTTATTTTCTAATGTATCCCTGTGGATTAGACGCCTGTTCAGCGGGCTTGGAGGGAAACAAAGAAAGACCCCCAACAAACATCTGAAAGACTGCCCACTTGGACCAAATGAAGGCTAGATTGCAAGGAATTTTTCATCCAAACCATGATGCTTCTTCCCAGTATTCGGATACAAGCATGCATGTAAAGGTACCTTTTTGCAATTTGAGATTTGTAAAAAAAAAAAAACAAATGATAAAATAATCCACTTTAGGCAAGTAAGCTGTTCACTTTGTAAGGGAATGAGCACTGTTTCCCTTGGTGTGGTGAAAGTTGTGAAAGTGCAAATTCCCTTGCAAAGTCAACAGCTTACTTGCCTTTAGTAAATCAACCCCATAATGTATGAAAGTCAGATTCTAAATACACTTTTATTTCAACATATAGGCAGAAAGGCTGACTTATCTATAAAGTATATGTGACATCCTGATTATCCATGGGAAACAGCTGTTATATGTACTTTGTGATGGGGAGGGGGGGGGGGGGTGCAGGGGAAAAGCCTCACTGACTGACCAGAGATAAGATAAAACACCACACCCATACAGGAGATTTGTGCATTAATTTTCCTGCCTACTGACTGCTGCCACTCCACCACATGATTGTTTACCTTTCAAGACAAACACAATTTATTATTTACTTCACTAGAGCCGGCTGCTTGTGGTGTCACAACCCTTCCTCTCACTGTTAACTGCAATGACATTTTATGTAGTTGTTTCTTTATCAGGGTTATTAGCGGGATTAGCTTAATGACACAGGCTTTTTCCTCCAATGGGAGCAATTCACATTCTACAGTTTAGAGTGCATGGAAAAAGGCTTTTGTGAATGAACGTTTTAAGTACTGCTATCATATTTTTTGGTGTGAGGCAGTAAAATACGTGTGCTGCATTATCTGCCTGTCACAGTTGTTTCTTCACGCCCTATGAACTGGTAACTTGGTATCTCCAGGGAAAGCAGAAAGCTTATGTTGGCTTGAACATTGTGGGTTTGATTTAATAAAGGTAAATAGGCTGTTTACTTTACAAGAGAAATTTCCCTTTAGCTTAGTGTAGCCTTTCTCAGAGGGGCTCTGATGTGAAAGAAGGGACTCCTAATGTTAAAGAGGGGGGCTCTGACATGAAAGATGGGGCTGCTGATGTGACGGAGGAACTTCTAGTATGAGAGAGGGAGACTCTGATGTGAAAGGAGGGGGGTCATATGAAAGGGGGGGGGGGGCTCATGATGTACAGGTAGACTCCAATGTAAAGGTAGAACCCCACGGTTGTTTGTTTTGTTTGAGGTCTCCTTAAAATACATAGCAGACCCCTTCCTCAGAAAAGGGTCTGGTATGGACTTTTGAGGAACCACATATTGTTTTTTAAATTTACAGTTGTTACATTTTAGAATCAGGTGCCTCAAGACTTTGCATGTTTTTAAAGGGTGTCAAGGCTGAAAAAAAGGTTGAGAAATGCTGCCCTAGTGAATGTGGTGAAAACTCACTTTGCAAAGATTACCCAATCACATGCAAGGAACATAAAAGTATTTTTGCTTGCATATGATTGGATAATAGAAGTCAGCAGAGCTTCACCTCATTCATTAAGCTAAGGGAAAGATCCCTTGCAAACTGAACAGGCTATTTGCCTTTAGTAAATCAACTTTTGGAAAATTACAATCTTCTGGTTCTAACCTATGCGCATATGAATATGAAATCACACAGTTATTTGGTAATTATTGTCCTAAAAGCCATCAAGCAAATGTCCCAAGTAAGAGTGCAAATCAAACTATGTCGAATGCTTTAGCAAAGTCCACATACACCACATCTACTGGTATTCCTCTGTCCAAATTAATAGTTCTTCATAAAATGTTAATAGATTGGTCTGGTAAGAACGGTTCTTCATGAAGCCATGTTGGATACTACTTATGATACAAGTTTTATTTGCAAATTCCTGCATGTACTCCCTTATTATGCCTTCAAATATTTTCCACAGTATTGATGTTAAGCTGACTGGCCTATAGTTACCCGGTGTACTTATTTTCCCCTTTTTGAATATTGGTACCATATTCACTTTTCTCCAATCAGCCGAGACCATATCTGTCATCAGAGTGTCCATAAAAATTATGTACAAGGGTTTGGCTATGACCTGGTTAAGTTTCTTTAGTCCTGGAAATTTGTTTACATTTAAGCGTTCTAGCCTCTGGACTACTCATATTCTCCCCCAACAGTCATGGGGTGCCGTCCGGCTTCCTGATTGGTCGGGAAGCCAGGCTGCCCAGCAACAAGTGAAGCCGGCTTCCTAGCCAATCAGGAAGCCGGGTTGCAGGTCCTGACCTGCCTCCCACCTTCCTGGTTGGATAAGAAGCCGGCGTCACTTGTTGCTGGGTAGCTTGGCTTCCTGATCAATCAGGAAGCCTGGATGCGAATCATGACGCGTTGCCCGGCTTCATCATGACCCACCTTCCTGATTGGTTAGGAAGCCGGCTCCACTTGTTCCTAGGCATCCTGGCTTCTTGACCAATCAGGAAGCTGGGAGGTGGGTCATTACGTGCCCCCCGGCTTCCTGATTTGTTAGGAAGCCAGGCTGCCCAGCAACAAATGAAGCCGGCTTCCTAGCCAATCAGGAAGTCAGGAGGTGGGTCATAACCCACCGCCCAGCTTCTTGATTGGAAAGGAAGCCGGCTTCATGTTCCCTTGGCACTTGCGGTCAGATGGGAAATCTCCCTCTGACCGGAAGTTCTGGTATAGGAGGTAAGTATCGGAGCATTTGGACGAGTGCGAATTCTCGCCCAAATACTTAGTATCGACACTGATAACGATAATAGTATTCGCTATCGGTGCATCCCTAATTTTTGCACAATGATATTCGTTAAGTTCTTGGAAAATGTCTGTGGGATTGGTGCTGATCATTCCCATGAACAAAAGGAAATAGAATATTAGCCATATTCGCCATCATAGAAATTCATAGAAATTCAGGAGCAGCATATATTATATAGATACAGTCATGGCCAAAAATATTGGCACCCCTGCATTTCTGTCAGATAATGAACCACTTCATGCAGAAAATTGTTGCAATTACAAATGTTTAGGCATTCTCATGTATATTTATTTTGTTTGTATTGGTATGACACAAAAAAAGTGGAGAAAAAAGCCAAATCTGACACATTCCACGCAAAACTCCCAAAATGAACTGGGCAAAATTGTTACCTTAACTTTCTATCATGTGATCATCCAGCATTGGGTCCCTTTTCTCTCTGTTTACTTCTTGCAGGGGTCTTTCTTCCAGGTATCCACATCACTGGACATGGACCTTCCCATTGGCTGTCCACCAGAGGTGTCCTCTCAGGATCTAGAAAGTCTGTGAACCCATTGTACTCCTGACCGTTTGGTCCCTTAGGTATAGAGTGGTGATAAACGGATGGCACCGTGACACAATATATGGATGTAGGACACAGGCACTCCAAGATGACCAAAAACACGTCTTTATTGACGCATGTGTGAGTAACCACATGAGAGCAAAACCATGTGCTACCAACAGTGCAATATCAACAACATAAATACATGTGTGCATAAAAATTTCCCAATCCCAATAGCCCATGAACCCTTATGAGGTCATTATCAAGAATAAACGGCAGATGAAATAAACAACAAATATGGTGGAATGTGCAATATATACATAAAAGGACCCAGCGGTATCTGTCACAACGTACATCATTATTAAGGGTTATGCAAAATACCATATCATAGCCACAACAATGCTCGTTGCTAAGGGCTTGTCCGGACTCACCCAGTGGAAGTGGTCTTGCGGCAGTAATCAATGGTATGGCTGGAGTGGGACGTCAACCCTAAGTGCTCCTCATCACATCAGACGTGTGCTGTGCACGCTCACAGGGCTTGGAACTAGCCCCATCTTCCAATGAGAGAGCATGCGGTGACTCGGGCATGTGCAGAAAGGCCTAGAGCCTGTGCACTGGTTGCTCTGTCAGCCTCTGCTGGATGCTCACCATCATAACACGCTGCCATAGCCTCCACAAGAGCCGCACTCCTCACATATATCTGCATGTACAAAAACGTACACATGTACATGTAAGTCTCAGCCCCATATAAGTGGGCAACTATGGCATGATACGGGTCCTAATAAATGCCTGCATATATTAATGACTATTAGATTAAATCAATAGCATCCAATATAAATGTTTAAACAACAAATATCATCAGCCATGGATAGATACAGTATAGTGTAGAACAAACATGCTGAAAGGTCAAATGAACATGCATACAAGCGGTAAAAAATCACATAGGAAAAATAACATATATTGCATCAGGAGCCATAAACACTGCCAATCACAGCGAAAGACTCTATTATAGTAATGTATTAAATGCATGTGTTCCTTCCGCATGTCTTCAAAAGGGGGGGGTGAATGTCATGGTTGTGGGATGCTAAGTCACCGTGCTACCCCGTGTAAGACTACAGTAACTACATACCCAAACTGTGAGACATACTGGCCAGTGAGAGGAGAAAAGTTCCAAATGGTAATCTAAGCCAAGCCGTCAGTGACACATGGCATGTATGCTATTGTTCTATCTATCTGCCAAAAAACAAGATAATGTAAGACTGTTGTTCAGACCCCTGGGAACAACTGTATCAAGGGTATAGATCCAATATGCCTCCCGTTGTAATAAAAACTTCTCTTTGTCACCACAGCTTGGGTGCGATTGTGTATGTTTAATCACCATGCCAAGTAACTCATGCGTTTGATGCCTATGGTGGGCAAAGTGGCTGGTTTATTGCAATCTGGCTCTTCACCTTTCACCACACTTGAGATAGCAAGTCTGATATCACTCCTGTGTTTCTGGAATCGTCGCTTGAATGGCCCAATTGTCTTGCCAGCATAAACCAACGCGCATGGATATTTTAGGAGGTAAACACAAAAGTCTGTATTACAGTTTAGGATAACCTCCTATTCGGTACTTATTGCTTCTATTTGGATGTGACAAGTATTCACCTACGATGAGTGCATTGCATGTCACAATTGTAACACTTGAAGGGCTGCAACCAACTAATCGATAATGAGAATAGTTGTGAACTATCTCATTATCGATTAGTTGGTTGGATCCCCTAGCTCTCTCCTTCACGCTGGGAGGAGGGCACTGCAGACAAGGGCAGTCAAGGGGACCAACCAACAAGGGTTACTGTGTGACCCTGGATTAGCAGTCACCACCAGTGGTAACAGCATCAGTGAGTGAATTTGGATTCACACACAAACACCTGTGAAGATGTCACTTGAACTTCAAAAGATCTATTGGTCTGGGATCTGTTGGAATATTGCCATAATTCACAGCTAATTGGCTGATAGAAATGTTAATGTTAATATAATGTTTTAAGAAATGAAATAAATGCCGCATTTTAAAATAATATGAACAGTGTGCTGGCTGCTGCTTTATTTGTTTGGTTATTATCGGTATTTGCTAAGATAAGTTTTTTGGCTGATTCAACCACATTAGCAATAGCACAGCATTTAATAGGAACATTGATTGCGTACTCTTTTATTGTATCCGCTTTCATGGGAAAAAATAGATGTGAGTAAAACCTATAACCTATTTGTACAGAAAGACCGTGGGATTAAAGGAAAGAGTAATTATCCAACAAAGTGAGAAATTATCCTAGCCATGTTTACCTTAAGGTACCTGCTGGCCAATGCCTAGGAAAGTGGGTTAAGAGGTAGCACCACCAGGCTAAACAATGTAATTTTTTTTTAACATGATCTGGCCATCTATGAGGCATGCAAAATAACTAAAGGGGACGGTGCCATTGAGAAGAGTCCCAAGACTCTCTGTAGCCCAGGCAAGAAGCCACACAATTTACCAAATGTGCTTGTTTTTTCTTTACTTTCCATGTTATCTGGTCATATACAGTCATGGCCAAAAATATTGGCACCCCTGCATTTGTCAGATAATGCACCACTTTGCACAGAAAATTGTTGCAATTACAAATGTTTAGGCATTCTCATGTTTATTTCTTTTGTTTGCATTGGTATGACACAAAAAGTGGAGGAAAAAAAGCCAAATCTAAAATTCCTGTAGAGAGGTGTAAGGAATTCATTGATGGTTACAGGAAGTGATTGATTTCAGTTATTTTTTCCAAGGTGGCTTTCCTGGCTACTACCCTATGTGAACCACTTAATTAAGTTCCAGTTTATGGCCAGCATTGCCCGATAGGAGAACAAAACAGTATGTGCAGGGGAGGAGGAGGATAAGATAGGGGACAGTATATGCAGGGGAGGAGGAGGATAAGATAGGGGGCAGTATGTGCAGGGGAGGAGAGCGGAGGATGAAAGGGGGCAGTATGTGCAGGAGAGGAGAGCGGAGGATGATAGGGGGCAGTATGTGCAGGGGAGGAGGAGGATAAGATAGGGGACAGTATGTGCAGGGGAGGAGAGCGGAGGATGATAGGGGGCAGTATGTGCCGGGGAGAAGAGCGGAGGATGGTAGGGTGCAGTATGTGCAGGGGAGGAGGAGGATAAGATAGGGGACAGTATGTGCAGGCAAGGAGAGCGGAGGATGATAGGGGGCAGTATGTGCAGGGGAGGAGGAGCATACAATGAGGGACAGTATGTGGAGGGGAGAAGTGCATATGGTATGACAGCAGGCTATATTTTCTGAGGAGAGGAATATAGAGTAGGGTTGCCACCTGTCCGGGATTCACCCGGACAGTCCAGGTTTTAAATGTTGTGTCCGGGTTTCATGGCAGCTTAAACCCGGACACAGCTGATGTCAGGCAGACAGGGGCAACCAAAATTAAGATAGGGGCTACTGGCCCCCCACTGAAAATGGTCAGCTGTGATATTTCCATATGAACAAACCGCGACTCGTTCTCCGCCAAAAATTTCTGTGCGTCGCTAGAGTGCTCGGGTTTCGATGGAAGAAAAGGTGGCAACCATAGTATAGAGGGTATGACAGCAGGCAGTATGTGCAGGAAAGGAGTGTGGAGGCCATGAGAGAGGTCATTATGTGCAAGAGAGGAATGCGAAGGACATGATGATGAACAGTATGTGCAGGAAAGGCATGGGAAGGGCAGGCAGTATGTACAGATGAGGAGTGCAGTGGGTGTGACGGCAGACAGTTTGTGATGGAGAGGAGTGTGGAGAATATGGCTGTGAGTGGTATATGTGGGAGAGGAATATGAAGGGTATGATTACAGACAGGACATGATTGAAGAAGACTGTGGAGGTTATAACAGTGGACATTATGTGTAAGAGAGAAGAATGGATGGTATAATGGTCCCCCTTCTGTCACCTACCACATTCAGCTGTACCCTACAGAGCTGTGCACGCTAGTCTCTGTCTCCCCTTCCATTGGTACTGCGGAGTGCTGAATGTCGTTGACAGTGCCCGCCACCCAGACACAAGAAGTAGGCTGACTCTGTCAGGTACATATCTGAGGCTTAGCCTGTTCATAATGAAAAGGTGAAGCCTTGGATAGGAACTACATTAAATTTCTGGGAAACTGAGAAAACTTAAATTAAAGGAGAACTATGAGGTGAGTGCTTTTCACTCACCTCATAGTTCTTGCCGACCTGTGACAATGAGACTGTCACAGGTCGGCTCAGTAGATTGGGAAGTGAGCGAACACATACCGGCGTTCGCTCACCTCTCGATCCTGTCTTGACAGGGGAGGGGCTGGATTCCCCCCTCCCCGCTCCGATCTGCCAGCGCTGACTGGCGGAACGGACAGGGTAGGGGGCGGGTACAACTGGCTCTGCCTCTAGATAGGCAGAGCCAGCTGTCAGTCACGCAGCTGGGCGGATCCAGACATAATTAGCCTACATTAGGATGTGTTTTGTTTATAAACTGATAATAATAATAT
>NW_017306736.1:1091838-1096130 GCF_000935625.1 Nanorana parkeri
CATTGGTCAAGGCAAATCAATATTGGGCCGGTGAGTACTTGTTCTGCACGAGCGCCAGCAAAGGCATTCATTGGCCTATACACATACAGTACAGCAATGAAGTAATAAAATGAACTAGGATCACACTAGTCCAGCACGTTATTATTCTGAGTTGCCCCACTCAAGCGGCGGCCATATTGAGTGGGGCACGTGAGATTAAT
Organism: Nanorana parkeri; assembly: GCF_000935625.1. Classification (NCBI taxonomy): domain Eukaryota; kingdom Metazoa; phylum Chordata; class Amphibia; order Anura; family Dicroglossidae; genus Nanorana; species Nanorana parkeri. Next base: position 1,092,039 of record NW_017306736.1, read on the forward strand.
AACGTGCTGGATTAGTGTGATCCTAGTTCATTTTATTACTTATCCGTGATCCTAGTTCATTTTATTACTTCATTGCTGTGCTGTATGTGTATAGGCCAATGTAGTTGGATCTGTATGTGCGTTATAATTGATCGAAATTAATCGATTTAAAAAAATTTCGATTAATCGAACAGGAAAATTTTAATCATTAATGATATATATATATATATATATATATACACACACACACACATTCTATGAACTATCTGAGAGACAAAAAAATATAGAATTTTAAGCTAAAGCTGGCCATACACTGCTTAGATTTTCAAAAGCACTTTCGTACGAAAGAACTTTCTATCAACTTTCTAGTTGATGGGGTAAAATGGATGATTGATTTCGACCGTAGTGACGATAAAATCAAAGGAGAAGGATGAAAAATGTTTGTGAAACAAACCAAATTCTAACAGTGAATGTGGTGTTCGTTTGGGAAACCCATTCATTCCAAAATGGAATGTTAAAATGTTACTTCGACATTCGTCAAGTGTCTGATTGCATTATGAGGTGGTAAAGACTTTTCATTTGAAAATTTACTATTGTATGGCCAGCTCAAGTCTGATGCCCTGTACAACAATTTGTTTTTCTATACAAGGCTCTTAGTACATCCATGCACAGCTTTTATCGGGTAGTACTAAGCAGTATTAGGACACCAGGTGGCAGAACTGAGCCTATGGGGGTGATTTACTAACCTAAACACACGCACGCACCAGGTGTGTGTGATTTTCACACAGCAAAAGGTATTTATCAACCAAAAAGTCTCTAAAAGCATATTTCCACTAATGCCATATATGGAAAAATCATGCACATGATGCATATATAATGCTGCTTCACAGTTTAGACAAAAATGGTTAGCTCATGCATTTACATTCCTGCATTCATCAACGCAAGCAACATAACATAGAGCTAATTTACACCACATTACCTTGCAATTCATTGCAGGGCTTTGCACAACACACCTGCTGGGTGTGTACACACTACAAAGGTGTTTCGATTCCTCCCATAGATCATGCTGGGAGGGAACACACTACAGAGGTGTATACACGTTCGTGGTGTGTTTAAAAGGTTAGTAAATCAACCCCTATGTCTCATATTCATATACACTGCAAATACTCAAGGAAGTTCTGTATGCAAAAACAATTTAACTGTGACAGTTGAATTACCTGTGCCGATGGGGACAAGGGCCTCTTCCCCACTACCCTGGTTGTGAGGGTCTGTGGGTAGGGGGGCTCATCTGCATCTGCGTACCCCCTTTCATAAAGGGGGCACTGAGATGCTGCCACTCCCACCTCTTGTGAATGAGTAAGGGGTACTTGTAACTTGGAAGCTTCAATGGTAAGCTACCATATGCATCACCAATACATTTTGCAAGACTCTATTAGACATTGCCAGCACTTCTTAGAAGTCTAACACCTCCCACAACTTCTTCTATGATAATAAAGCTATCCCTCTTGTTGAAGAGCCACTAAGGGATTGCAGGGAAGGGTGAGACAGTCTTTACTCTTGAGAAAGAAAAAAAAATTTGCCTATTAGAACATCCCAGGTTTAGAGGGACCCAGGAAGTTCTTGCTAATGGTTCAAGATGCTATTGAAAAGTGTGTTACAGAACCTAAGGGTGTCTTCATTGCATTTAGGCTGCCACTTTACTATGTTTAGGCAAAATGCTTACTCTACTATGATTGCAAATCTGTGTCAGTGTTTCAAATAATGCAATGAAAAATGTTAGCTAAAAGAAGCATTTGGTAAAACAAAGAAGCTGCCTTTGCTGACCTTCCTTTGAAATGATAGTTTTCTGGCTGTCGCTGAGACACTTACCTGGAAACCTGAATGCAAATCAGGAATATGAAAGTGAACTTCTAATCTGCATATATGTTCCAGGTCAGTTTCTCAAAATGTACTACAACTACTTGATCATTATGACAGTCAGGGAATTACCATTTTAAAAGGAAATATTTAAATGGAAGAATCCAGCTTCACTCACTACAGGTTTCCTTTGAATTCATTTCCAGTGCCCTTATCTTGTGTCTTCTGCGTGGGTTCATGCCAAGATGTAAAAAAATAAAAACATGTCTCTGTACTATGCTTGTATGGTTGACCTTTCTTTTTAAATGAAAGACAGTATGATGTTACACGCTACTCTTCACTGCATGTGAAGTGCCATATTTTGGCTGAATATCAAAATGCAGATATGTGTATGAGTCAATGTATTGTTTACATTTCATTCTTAAATAAACTGTACAGTTAACACTTGTCTTTCCTGATCATTTCCTCCTTTATATGTACACTTCAACCCCTCATATACTTGAAATGCCACATTTCTTTTGTATTCGCTGTTTATCATGTCATATCATTGTTATTCCTGCAAGGGAGTGTGACAATGTGTTTATGTATTCAAGTAGAAGACATAGAGGAGGAGTGGATAATAGGTATTGCTAGTTCTGCAGCTTCGTCACAACACAAGATGATCGCGAATACGACTTCTCCTTAAAAACTGTGTTAAAATCTGTTGTGATAAAATGTGCTACGACACAATTAAACAGCTATGTCTGTACAGTACAGTGTAATGTGTCCTTTTGCCGCATTCCCTAAAGCCGACCGTACACTTTAAAATCTGACTATACTATCCCCTTTAGATTTACCAAGAACTACAGTATGTAGTGCAGGAGTTAACCCAAATGAATGTAAATTGGATGGCTTTTTTTTTAGGTAGGTCCTCAAGTTGCATAGTTGAGGAGGATAGGAATCTTTTAAAATGTTTAGGCCACATACACCCATCTCCAGGCCAGGTAAAGAACCATGATAGCAAAAACTTCTCCAAAACACTACAGTGTCTTCAACAATACTTCACAAACATAGTACAAATCTATTCATAAAAATCATGGTCCGTGACAAGGTCACTCATGCCTTGAGAGTTGCACTTCTGAATGCATTGTACCTACTCTCCCATACCTACATTGTACCTACCCTCCATTCCTTAAAAGTCAGGAAATTTCAGGGACTTATGGTGCCTACTATGCAGCAGTTATCTCCACTATATGTTGACTTTATTCCTTTACTTTACTCATTTTGTACAATGTATCTTTGAATTCCTACACGTATCCTAAATGTTTTACTTAATTTAAACTTACTGTGTTCTTGGAAAACTTCACAAACAGGTTGTGCTGCTCGACACTAGCTAGATTTAATAACCATGCAAAGAGCTCAGCTTTTAAATATGTTAATTACTGGAGAAGAATAGTGAATATGTAAACAGTATAAATCTACAAGGAAGCACCATGCTTGTGTGATTTTGTGCTATGTACTGAACAATGCTGAAATCATCAGTTCCTTAGCTCTTGTTGCTATACTAAAAGGTTTACCTATTTAACTCAGTGCTCCAAAAAGTAGGAGAAAGGAGAAAGAAGAAATACTAAGGCTAAATCCTGTAATATGTAAGAATTGGCATTTATAACCTGAAGGAAGAGTTTGCTCAAAATGTTGCTTATGGGCTATGCAAAACGAATATATTTTCTGAACGTTTAGAAAATCAACAGAGCTCTGACTGACTTAGAGTAAAGCTTCTTCATCTCCCAATGTGCAGATCCACAGAGGATTAGGGTATGATTATACCAGGACAGATTAGAGCTGTGGAACTCAACCAAAAGTGGGTCCCAGCCCCGTGTTCAGAGGGTCGCCACGTGCCTTCCACTGCGCTGGGTGAGAGGTTCCTCAGCCTCCCCCTAGCGTAGCACTGTCCGTTTTCGCGCCAAGCAGACATTCCAAATATGCTGCCCGGTTCCGAGTGTCAGCTTAAGGTGGGGTGGGCTGGGTTTATGGCCACGAGGGAGCTCCATCCGTACGTGCATTGAACCAGAACCAGACAGACGTCACATTCTGGCTCCTGATACCTGTACAGGGCATGCAAGGGAGCTACACAAGCAATGCATGAATAGATGGAGCTCTGTCACAGCACAGCAGCCTACACTGGACCCTAGGATTAGGATCCACTCCAGTTCTTGTAAGGTAGGGAGACTGGGTGGATCTTAAAAAAAGAAAAAGAAAATGGGGGGGGGGGGGGGG
>NW_017306736.1:1096348-1170341 GCF_000935625.1 Nanorana parkeri
GGGGGGGGGGGGGGGGGGAGATTGTGTCTGTGATTGTGTGTGTCTGTCAGTGTTTTTGAGGGCCCACTCACAGTAGTGCAGTGCGTTAATCGCACAGTTCTGTGCGATTAATGCGCTGTACCACGCAATTGCACCTACCGTGCGTTCAGGTGCGGCAGGTGCGTTGCGTTGCCATGGGGACCGCTTTTCAAATTTCATAAAATGTCCTACTGTGTGCAGTGTCAGTATATGTGTGTGGGGTTTTTTCCCCACAGATTTAAATTGTAATCATAGAGGACCAACAGATTCACACATTCACTCACACACAAATACGCACACACAGAGAAATACACCCCCCCCCCCCACTCACACACATAGAAATACGCACAAACAGAAATACACACAGAAATACACACACAACACAATAAGGCCGCATTCACACCTGTAAAGTTTAGGTGTGATTAGGGATTCCTGCATTAGGAATTTGTGTTTTCCTACAGCAGGAATTCCAAATCCGCCATTAAGAAGTGGCAGTTGTCACCTGTTCAAGTTAATGATCAGGTGACAGCCCCTGCATGTAAACCCCTGCACACTGCATGTAATCGTATGTGATATGGTTACATGCGGTTAGGAATTAATCACTATCCCTGGGCACATCGATCTTGCATCCAGAGATAGTGATTGTTTTCTTACTGCATGTAATCATATCACATACGATTACATGCGGTGTGCAGGCATTTACATGCAGCGGCTGTCACCCAATAATTAACTTGAACGGGTGACAGCTGCTGCTTGTAAACGCCAGATTAGGGATTCCTGCTGCAGGAAAAAGCAAGTTCCTGACATAAGCATTCCTAATCACACCTAAACTTACAAGTGTGAATGGGCCCCCACACACACAGAAAATACAACCCCCCCACACACATACAAATACACACACACACACACACACACACACACGTGTGACAGAAATAGTAATAGAGCTCCCCGCTCCCCCCCACGCGCAAACACACACATTAAAAAAAGAGCCCCTTCACCTGCTTACATATTTGCAGGGAGGAGGCACAATCCCTGGTGATCCTGTGGTAAGGCAGGAGCAGCTATGCGGTCTACATCCGACAGAGATGCAGACTGTGTAGCTGCTCCTGCAAATCAGGTACGCGGTCTGTGACCATGTGCCTGAGTTGTCAGCTGGCTGCGGGCCACATGGTACCAGTTCGTGGGCCGGAATTGAACAGTTTATTGCGACACTGAGGGCTTGTTCACACCAATAGAGGTGATCGTCGTTTTTCAGTAACTGATCAATGCCAGTCACTGGTAGGGAACATAGAAAACAATTGTTTTTTTAAGTGCCCCGTTGACACCACAAACGCAGGCATGATTTGCAGTGGAAGAAAATGCAGACACCCTGCATTTACTGGATTGTATTGCAAGTCACCACAGGGCAGTACAACTCTCACCTGTGCACACTTCAAATAAAGTAAAATAGTGAAAAAGACTAAACAGTGTTATATGCTGAAACAGCACACCACACCACTTCCCCACCAGACCTTATTCAGCAGACTAGCCCCCACCTAAAACTCAGCATTTTAGCATGGCAGCTAATGTAAACAAGCCCTAACATTAGGTTTCTGGTACAAAGCATAGCAAAGTAAGTTAGAAAATAAATAAAGGCTTTTTCCCCCCAATTTTGCATATTTAATAAAAATATATCTAACAAGTCTAGATACACTGTAAGAATCAGTGGCGTAACCAGAGTTATGGGCGCCCGGGGCAGAACATTTTTTTTTGCCCCCCCTCCCCCCTCAATATTATATAAACATCCACTAGAACTGTACTCCCCACACATATATATCAGCTAAGGAACTACAAGTCCAAGCATGCCATCATTGTCCTTGTACACCCCCCAAGCACAGCAGGGAAGGTTGTGCGTTTTGCATCACTCCTGCTATGCTAATAGCGTAGCTTGTTGGATCCAGGAATCAGGTGAGTAGTATTAAAAAAAAAAAGGTTTAACGGTTGTTACGCCACTGGTAAGAATTACATTATTGCATTAGTGTATTTATGAATGAAGTTTGCAAACAGTCAGTGATCTTGCAACTAGGGTTGCCACCTTTTCTTCAAGCGAAACCCGAACACTCAAGCGACGCGCAGACATTTTTTGGAGGGAATGAGTCACAGCTTATTCATATGTAAATAGCGCCACCCATTCATATGTAAATATCACAGTTGACATTATTTTCAGTGGGGGGAGCCAGTAGCCCCTATGTTAATTTTGGTTGGCCCTGTCTGCCTGACATCTTGTGTCCGGGTTTCTGCTGCCGTGAAACCCGAACACAGCATTCAAAACCCGAACTGTCCAGGTGAATCCTGGACAGGTGGCAACCCTACTTGCAACAGACAAGGATTTGACTGATCAAATGACAGCCAGTCCTGACAATTGTACACAACTCCAGACACGTGGCAAAGGAAGGAGGATCACCAGTACCAGGAAAGCTTAAGGTCCAGAACCAGTTAAAGTAAACTTGTACTTTACATGTGGAAGACAGTGCAACAAGTTCAAATATCTTTCCCCCTCCCAACATACTCATCTTCCCTCGACTTCCTTGCTGCTCTGTTTAGCCTTTGGAAGTAAATATAGGCAGCCCTGTGTAATTGCAAAGTCATGACGTGGAGCTCACCTAGAGTTGGGGACTCTCTCATCACCACCAGTTACAGTGCTAGGCCAATCACCAAGTACCCATAGTGCGCATGGGGTGTGCCAGGTGTGTCGGGGCACATCCTAATTATCCCAAGCTCAATACAAAGAGCTGTGCTCTGGTCGGTAGCCTGCTCCTCCCGGGGGCTGCCAGGAATGTGCAGAAAACATACACAACTAAGGAGATGCTGTGTTTAATAGCACCCTGTGCACTGAACACAGTAAGCTCTGCTCCAGAGGACATCAGGCAGCCGTAGTTCCTAGTAGTTTGCAGCACTGAACTTGACTTGAAGAATGCAGTGCTGGGCTCTTCAAGCAACGGACTAGACTTGTGACTGTGTCATCAGTGAAGGTGAGGCAGCAGCCAGGATTTGCGGTAATCATGGTTTTCCCCTATTTGTGTCTCCAGCAGACGATGGGGAAGGTAGCCCTCCTATGTGTGTATGCAGTAGATGATGAGGAAGGTAGTCCTCCTATGTGTGTATGCAGCAGCCTGCAGTGGGGTTCTGGCAGCAGCGACAGGCAGGTCAGAAAGAGGCAATTTTTCAGTATGCTAAACAAAGGCTAACTATGGCAGAACTGCCAGGGTCACAGCGATCACATGCGCGACTGGGCCCTGGCGTGTATCAACCACCACTGGAGGGAGCTGCAGAGCGTTGGCCTGCTGCATGCTGCTAGCTGAAGTCCCTGGAGGCAATGTCGGCACCTCAGCAGTTACCAGGCCCAGAAAGGAACAAGAGGTCCTGGGCCCAATAACCGCCAAGGCGCCGACATTGAAGATGTTAGTTTGCCCTTATATAGGAAATTCTATACTCTGAGCAATCTTTTTTTCTAGCCACCATTTAATGTAGAGTTCTTATGCTTTTTAGGGGTTCCCTAGGCATGATAGAAAAATAATTAAGAGGTTTACTATAGGGGATATAATTATATACTTGCTTTAGACTAGAATTTAACACTTATTAAAATGTATATCAGTAAATTAAAAGTAAAATGCATATCAACAGATGATTTTAGGTAAGTGACATGCCCTATATTGCATGATGCTCTGGCCCTCCTTCAAGCCTGCAGGCTGCAAATACCGTGCAAGCATTGCTTCTTTCTCTGTAAACCTATTAGAGAAGTCATGGCCCAGCAGTTTTGCAGATAGTTTCTCCATTAATGTCTATTTGAGAAAAGGCTGTGCATGTGCACTTTTGTTGGCCCGGTGAACAAGTCGAAGTCATCACAGGAGCAAACATCATACCAAGTCAACACAGGAGCAAACATCAGAGAGGAAAGCCACAGAGGAGTCAGGAAACAAGCTGGGTTGGTAACAGAAGATCAGAATCAGATGCAGAATCGGAGGTCACAGAGCACAGCTGCAGATTACCCAACACTGGAGTTCTGCAGGACTCAGTCTTAAAAAGCTGATTGCACTACTATTCATAATGAGTTGCGCACAGGCCCATGCACACGCCGCAAGACGTACACACGGATTCACCTACTTGCTCTAAAGTTAATCTACATAGGATGACTTGATCTTCCTGACATCTACATTCATAAATAATATGAAACAATAATTTACAGTATATTTGTTGTTGCTGTTATGAGCAGATCCAAGGATTGTCAGCTTCGCTTTTTAACAAAAAATAAAAGTTGTTCCTATTTAACCCATTGATAAACCATAATAGAATAACACCAGCTTTTTTTTATTTTAAATAGACTAAAGAAGAGTTAAAATTTTTGTTTGTGATCCCATAGGGAGATCAATACATAGTAGGTCCCATTGCACTCCTGATCGGATAAAAACCCTCAAATATCGGGTGAGTGCTGAAGTGACTGCAGATGCCTCTGCAAATCAATGGATATGTTTTAGAAAGTCACTCGCACTCCAACTTGATGCTTAGTCAATGTTTTATTGAGCATACGTTGTAAAGCAACGTTTGCCTGAAGAAGGGACCACTCACTTCGGAAACGTCGCTTTACAATGTGACACAACTATGGTCAATAAAACATTGACTAAGATTCAAGTTGGAATGCAAGTGATTTTCTTCTACATACCCATAGGGGAGATTTCACGTTACTTCCTGTCCTGACCCAGTGGAGATTTAAAAAAACCCAAAACATAAAAACCTGACAGAGGCAATGCTACCCTGCTGTATCCAACACTAATGTTTGTCTTACTGTGACAGGGTCACTTTAAAGAAGTACTGCCTGCCAAACACAGAAAAAGATAAACATCTATGTGCCATAAAGGTTTGTACCTATATAGAATTACACAGTCTGTAAGTCTGTGCTTCTGTTGTGTTGTCATGACACATCTAGCCATGCCAGCTTTTTACCAGTGAATCCTTCCCCCAGTACCTCCATCCACAAATTGCTGTAATCTGGAGCAAATCCCTTAGTTGATGGAAATTTTCATTGTACTTACCACAGTCTGTAGTTTACATTTAAACAAAAGAAATCAGCATGTTAACATATCCTGGCATTAGTGTATTTACTAGTGATTTGTATCCTGCCTGTAATTCTTTAAGGTACTTAAACAGATTGCTGTTTAAACAGATTAGGCTTTTTTCACAACAATAATTGGCTTGTCTATAGTCCAAAGCCATCAATTCCACTAGATCAAAATGTTCTTGGATATCAACTGCCCATGTGTTTCCCTGTATGCATGTATATTTCCTCCTGCACAACCTGGACACAAGTCTGGATCTAATGTAATAATAATATCAGCAGCCTATAAATAGTCAGTTTCTTGGTTCTTGTCAATGTATGTAACTAATCAACTGTAGACCTCATGTAGCTTCCGTATTCCAGAGTGCATGTTGTGCAAGGACACCATGACTAACCACATTATACAGGTGTCCTCTCACATAGCAATGTATATACTGTATATATACATTAAGTTAACAAGGACATCAATTTATATTTGTAAAAGTAAAAAAGCAAGGAATATTAATGTTGATGGAAATATACAACACTGAGCATAAAAATGAGAGTGGCTGTGATGATGCTCAGTTAGGAAGCGACATATAAAAATATTCCCACACCATAAAAATCCAACTCCAGCCAAAACATTGCATTTAGTTTTTGACTCAGGGTATCTGTCAATTTTTTATTGCCATCTCTGTCCATGTTGTGAAAAGGGCATTTGTAGAGAGCCTGTAAAACAAAGGGCCAAGGACGGATTAATAAATTATCATATTGATTAATAGCTTCTAGGTAACTCCTCTGGTTTATATTAATAAAAATTGACATTCATTAAATAATCAGATATAAAAAGTATGACCTATTTTGTTGTCTATTGCTTGTACAGGGTATTGAACGTTCCAATGTCACCAGTAAAGAATATACAAATTTAATTTGCTCCTATGTGGGAATTCAAATGACAGTTGAAGACTGACTGACCAAGTAAACCTTTTACATTTCCACCAGCACCAGATTTCATCAGCAGATTTGTCAAAAAAACTGTTCAGGTCTGATCCAAACATTATTAGTAACAATCAAGCTGTCATGTACACAACTTGAACAAAAATCAACTGATGTTAAAAATAAAGCATTCAGGAGAATTAAATGTAATTCATACTGGGAAATAAGATGGCCTCCCTGCAATGGTTCAGGTTGTTATGAATTCTTGTTTAAGTCCCTGCTTGAACCACTAGATCATCCTTGCTTCAGCCCACCATTCCTCCTCCATTTGTTATCTTCCTTTCTCCCTTCCTTCTCCCCCCCTTTCCCTTCCATCCCACAGCTATTGAAAAGGAATGGGAAGCCAAAGTAGTGTCTCCGTCAGCCCAGATTTTGGAAAACTTTTAAAAAAAACTTGGAAACATTCTCTCTCCAGCATCCTATGGGTGTAATCTGTCAAGATAGAAATTAATGTATTGCTCAACTACAAAAGCGAACAAACAATTCTTCTATGCTCATGCTAGTATGCTTGACCTTCTCCATCTAACCCTATTTCTCTAAGCCTGTCTGATGGTACTCTGACGGCTAATCCCTCCAAAATATTTAAACTCCATCTAGCAATCACCTCACCCAAATTTATGCCAAACCCAGAACTCATAAACCTTCTCTAGTGGATATTTCCTGTCGAGAAATTTCTGAGGCACATAGGTTCTGTGCCAAAAACCTAGCAAGGACTACTCTGACATTTCAAATTATCCATGTTATCATCCCCTCTTCCCCAATGGATCACTCTTATGTTAACAAGTGGCTACTAGATTTCCTTTTCTTTTAAAGCTGATGAGAACTGGGCCCAGATATGGCTCAATATATCCAAATGTTTTGCTAATATGACTTCCCAGGTGGCAGCTTATCAAGCTCTTACCCACGGGTACCTAGTTCTGCCCAGAGTAGCTCGCTTACACCCCTCATCTTCTAACAAGTGCTTCATGGATTTCCATCCTACTTGACCAAATCAAGTGATGGCCCAAACATCAAAGAAAATCCCCCTTTCTTCTTTGCCCACTCTCCCAAAGATATTCCCATTAGTCTTTGTTCTAACTGCAGCCAATCTTTTCTCAATTTCTACCTGGCTCTATGTTTTGATTTCTTCTGCCTTCTAATCCATGTTATTGCTTTCTAAGCCAACCCCCCATGTTCTGTCTGTACCTGGTGTGGTGAGTTTTTTCTGTTCACTAAACTCAGGAGGTAAATCTTAAAAATGCATTCAAATAACTTAACAATTAACAGTACTGTCCCCTATTTGTGCATCACTCAGCTGTAGATCATTAAATCATCTCTGAATTGGTGCTGACACTGTCCCCTTCCTCCTGGAGGGTGGCTAGTTTTGTTCCCCATGATCCCTATGTGTGTTGTAGCCACACACCAAGCTTACTCTTGTGATGGACTACAATATCATGTGCAGTTTCCTAATTCGTATTAAGATTGTAGTCCATCACTGGAGGGAGCTTGAAGCGGTGGCTACTTTACAACACACACAGGGACCATGGGGAACAAAAGTAGCCACCCTCCAGAAGGAAGGACAGTGTCAGCACCAATTCAGAGATGATTTGAGGATCTACTGCCGAGTGAGACACAAATAAGGGACAGTTTTGTTAATAGTTAAGGTACTTGAATGTATTTTTATGATTTAACTCCTGAGTTTAGTGTCACTTGAATTTTGTGTTTCTGTTCAGTGGGCAGTTCACCCACCAAGTCCAACAATGTTATGGCACTCAATCACACCTGTGGCAACCATCTCTCAAATTCCTTGTGGTTCTCATTTCTTCCAGCTAAATGTATATGCTATTAGTTCTCAACATTTCTACCTGTATAATGTGTACTTGCATCTTGAGATTTGTGCAATGTGAAATAGAAAAAAAGCATGGAATTATTAAAATAAACTTTACATTTATGTAATGCAATACTATCAATTTATATTATTATCTTTATATCATGCAGCAGTTGGCCAATATTCTATAATACGTCTTTGCCCTATTTTAACACCTTTTTACACCATGTGAAGTTTTTTATTTGAATGCCATATCCTTTTTATTTTGTTGTAGTCCTGATAAAAGGAGAGTGCCTGAACCCCCAAAACACGTTGGCTGTTTTATGCAATCCATATGCAAACTAATTAAAGACTTCTGTGGACTCTTTAATCATTGGTTTGGTGCTCGTATTGCTTTTTTATATTTTGGACTGTTTCCAGGGCCCCCACAGGGGTTCCCTGTTTAATGAAAACGGCCTTATTGGAGCCAGTGAACTATTTTCACTGAACTGGTCTTTACAATATGAGGCATTAAAGGAGAACCATGGGGTTAAGGCTTTTCCCCATAGTTCTCCTTAAGGTAACGGGAGGACACAAATGAGCGTTCTCCCGTCACCCTATGCTCAGTATACCGCGAGCTGTAGCTCGCGGTATACTGAGACGCCGCAGCTGAAGCGGATCCCCACAATTGTGCCGGGATCCGCCCAGCTGCGTGACTGACAGCTGGCTCTGCCTATCTAGAGGCAGAGCCAGCTGTACCCGCCCCCTCCCCCGTTCGTTCAGCCAGTCAGCGCTGGCGGATCGGAGCGGGGAGGGTGGAATCCAGCCCCTCCCCTGTCACGGCAGAGAGCCGTGACAGGATCGAGAGGTGAGCGAATGCCAGTATGTGTTCGCTCACCTCCCGATCTACTGAGCCGACCTGTGACAGTCTCATTGTCACAGGTCGGCTAGAACTATGAGGTGAGTGAAAAGCACTCAGCTCATAGTTCTCCTTTAATACGCATCTCTCTCTCTCTCACACACACACACTGTAAATCAATATGACCAGGGTCACAGGTACCATTTATTATGATTTTAGTGCGTGGTGATCTTGATGCAGCAGAACATTCTCCAAGACAATGGGGGAGGAGGAGGGGCATGGGAGAAATTAGGATTGTCATGCAAAAAAAAGGGACCCTTGCCATCTATGTATGGCTAGACTTAAAGAGGAACTATACCTATATATTTAAGATAACAACAAACACACCTTTAGAAATGTTTAGTAATGGCAATCTACAAACAGATACTTATAGGTAACTGGAGGCTTTTTATTCTTTACATATCTTTTTTTTCTTTTCCTCCCCATTCTTCTCACAGTGGCTATTTTTTTACTATGGGTAGGTTACTGGGTCTCCCTTTACTTCCTGGAACTCTGGCACATGAGACTAGACATGTGACTAGGACATGTGACTATGCACATCATCTCAGTGAAAGGAAATGCCTTTCCCTGAGATCTCGTGAGATTACAGGTGAGATTTCCCAGCAGTGCTTTGCAGATGTAACCTCCCCAGGATGCAATGCTTGGGCACATTACATCACTTTTGCCAAAGCAAACCAGGAAGTTAGAAAAGGATAATTGTAAGTAAAAGAAAAATGTTTTTTTAAAGAAATGAATGTAAGATGATTTTATATCAGCATGCAGAGCTGCATGCTGAGGTGATTTTTTGTGAAAGGGTTTAAAGGTTTATTTTAAAGTTTCACATAATGAAATACAAAGGTATAGTTCTGATTGATATTTTGATGAGGTTAGCTCAGTTGGTAGGCTGCTTATTCAAGGGGTGATATGGACACTTCCACCCATAGACATGAGATGTAGGGTTGCCACCCGTACGGGAATGACCCGGACAGTCCGGTTTTGGAATCCTGTGCCCAGGTACAAGCCTTTTGCAGACCCGGGCACAGGATTCAAGCCGCAGACTTGCTCACCTGACAGCTGGCTGTGAGTGGCGGCGCCGCGGCGGACGGCGACTGTGAGCGGCGGCGGACGGCGACTGTGAGCGGCGGCGGACGGCGGGCTGTGAGTGGCGGAGGGCGGCCGGCGATGAGGTGTCAGCGGCGGCAGTGGATGAAGTGTCGGCGACGGCCGATCAGCTGTCACCGGCACGCGATCAGCTGTCAGCGAGGCTGCCGCCGGGCGGCGCTGTCTTCACACACTCCCTCCCTCTCTCTGGTGTTCTCTGCTAGGGAGAGGAAGTGACATCAGAGAGAGAGAGAGAGGGAGCGAGGGAGAAATCATTCTCCTGCAGCCTACACGTGGGGACTGGACTCTGAAGCGGCTTCTTCTTCTTTTCGCCTGGGACTTCTGCGACCAACGCCGTCCTTCTCCACACCTGGACCTCTGGACATCTAAAAAAGCTATTTAAAACATTTAAAGTGTTTAATAAAACTTGTTAAGGCCTTGTTCACACCAAAAGCATGTGCATTCCAGAGCGGTAGCTGCTGGAACGCACCACGATCGCTGTGAAACTTCCCCCCCGCGTTTAGCGGCGTGAGGGGGCGTGTCGTTGCATTGTATTCATTGGCACCACTTCCACGCCCGCAGGGCGATCGAACTCTTGGCAAAACTTTGCCAGCGTTCCGTTCCACTACAAACGCAAAAAATAGGGCTTGCAGTTAAACGGAAACCTTGCAAAGTTTTGCCACACGTTCAATCGCACTGCGGGCGGGAGGGCGTGGAAGTGGTGCCAATTAAGACAATGCAACGCCACGCCCCTAAACACGGGGGGGAAGTTTCACAGCGATCGTGGTGCGTTCCAGCAGCTACCGCTCTGGAACTCACACGCTTTCGGTGTGAACAAGGCTTAGTATTGCACATAAAACATGCCCCCATTAAAAAATGCCGCAGGTAACCAGTGACATGTTTTGTGGGGGCGCCTTTTATATGCAATAGTACATATCATCCAAAACAGGCGTCCAGATTTCATGTTAGTACAAAATCCATTTTATTGATAGTTGTCGCTCAATCGACGAGCGCTTTTGGGGCCGCGCAGGTCCCCTTCATCAGGCTCAGAAATGCGATTGTCGTTTGAATGACAACTATCAATACAATGGATTTGCACTATAGATGTACCGATACTGATACTAATGTCGGTGCAGATACTGGGTATTTGGGCCGGTACTTGTACTCGTCCAAATGTTCCGATACCTTCCCCAATACCGGAACTTCCGGTCAGAGTTAGATTTCCCTTTGACCAAGGGAGCATACAGCCGACTTCCTTCCCAATCAGGAAGCCGGGGGGTGGGTTATGGCCCGCCTCCTGGCCTCCTGGTTGGCTAGGAAGCCTGTTTCACTTGTTGCTAGGCAGCCTGGCTTCCTAATCAATCATGAAGCCGGGCATCTCGGCCTCCTGCTCAGTCAGGAAGCCACGCTGCCTAGAAAAAAGTGAAGCCGGCTTCCTAGCCAATCAGGATGCTGTGAGGTGGGTCGTGACGTGCCTCCCAACTTCCTGATTGGCAAGGAAGCCAACTTCAGTTGCTGGTAGGCATCCTGGCTTTCTAATCAATCAGGAAGGCCAGTGGTACGTCATGACTCACGTCCTGGCCTCCTGATTGGTCAGGAAGCCACGCTACCTAGAAAAAAGTGAAGCTGGCTTCCTAGCCAATCAGGAAGCAGGTTGACATCATGACTCGCCGCCCCTCTTCTTGATTGGTCAGGAAGCTACTGCGTTTCCCTGAAAGTAAGACCTACCCCGAAAGTAAGACCTAGCGCTATCTTCAATTATTTCTGTAATATAGGACCTCCCCCGAAAATAAGACCTAGTTCGGTGGTAGGTCTTATATTACAGAAATCCCTGAAGATAGCACTAGGTCTTACTTTCGGGGTAGCTGCACAACTGATTTTTACTTGTGAAGACCGGCCGCACCTCCCTCCCTCCCGCACGCACACCCACCTGTCTGCCTCGGCTGCCGCTGAAGACTACATTTCCCAGCAGGCACAGCGCGACATAGCCAGTGGGGTCAGAGCGGAGAGCGGACAGCTGCAGCCAGGTAAAAATAAGACATCTCCCGAAAATAAGACCTAGTGTCTTTTTTCGTTGAAAAAAAAATATAAGACAGTGTCTGTCTTATTTTCGGGGAAACACGGTAAGTAGCCTCTGAAGGAGAGAAAGTGTGACAGCCAGCCGAGCGCTGCGGGAGGAGAGCGCTGTAAGCGCCCGACGTCTCTCCTCCCACACCGCTCAGCCACCTGTCACAGATCGGCAGAGCGGTGTGGGGGCGGAGACAGGCCACGCTGTCACAGGAGGCTGAGCTCTCCTCCCTGCTCCGCTCGCTCAGCCTCCTGTGACAGAGGAGAACGGGTACAAGCAGTCAGTGATCGCTGAGTGTTTGTAGATAATTGAGGACAGAGTATGTTTACTATATCCTCAATTATGAATGAATGGGAAGTGATCTATATCACCTCCTGTTCATTCATGATTGTGGATATAGTAAACACACAATGTCCTCATGTTATGAATGAACAGGAACACTCAGAGAATTCCTGTTCATTCATAACTGGGGATACAGAAAAAGAGATTGAGGACTCTGTGTTCTCTGAGGACTTTCTGTTCTCAATCTCTTTTTCTATTTTAAAAGGCAAATATCAGGGTTCTGTTTAGATCCCCAATATTTCCCCGAAGCCCCTAAAAATAAAGTAAAAAAGAAAAATATTTAATAAAAAATGAATGAATAAATAAAAAATAAAAAAAAGTTTATAAAAAAAAATATTTCAAAAAAATGTGAAAAAGGTAAAATAAAAAACATCTTCGGTTTCGGTCTGGCATTTTTTGTTTATTTTGGTTTAGTTTTTGAAATCTTCATTTCGGTGCACCTCTTGTATCGGTGCATCCCTAATTTACACTAACATGGAATCGTGGTGCTGGTGACATCTGTATTGGAGTTCTGTTGTGAGCGGCGCCATCCGCAGTCATTACGAGCACCCGCTACTTTTGGGATATCGGGTAATGAGTGCGGCAAAGTATATGGATATTGCTTTATATAGTATATATCTGGGGACCTGTGGCACACTGGCAAGTTGTGATTAACTCCAAATATATGCATAGTGTATACTTTACAAAAAAATTGCCGCGAGGTGCTACAGTGTTCGGGTTTGGCTTGAAAAAAAGGTGGCAACCCTAATGAGATGGCATTGATAAATCAACTCCTGGTGGAACATTACTTTGGCAGTTCACAAATCCTGTCCCAGTTTGTAATGTTTGCTGCGAGGAAAACTGGCACTGGCAGTGTCTGTCTGCATTGCTGTCCTCCTTCCTCTGTTCTTTATTGACATATGTTTGTACACCAGCAGAACCCACATTGCAGGTTTATGTAGCAGTCAGCAGCATTCAGGAGGATTGAAGCCTTGAGGACTCGAGTCTATAAGGCATTTTGGAAAAGTAGACTCACAGAATATAATCTGGATGGGCACAGTTGTGTTGCTAGTATGCTAATTAAGCAAATGGGCAGGGAAAACTAGGAGTGACAGCAATCAGGGAGGATATAGTATTACCCAAGCTGTAAGTGGATTATTTCAAGGTATGATAGCTGTATTCTGATTAAGAAGATACACTAGCAGACCAATCGGACACTTACCAAGAGAGCATACAAAAGGTTGCATGTTCAATTTGGGAAATGTAAGTGTGGTATGCAATATTACAATGTGTTGTTATTTATAGTACAAAACATTTGTAAATAAGAAAAAGTTGAAGTATTTTTTTTTTTTTAATGTTTGATTCCTGCTTTGCCTGTTGGATACACATACATCAATAAAGAAAAGAACTCTAAAAAAGATATCTCTATATCTAAATTCCATTCTACATCCCCTGGGCTTTGCAGAAAATGTTTCTCTCTAAATAAATTCTGATTTGACATTAAGTAGAATCCAGCAGGAGGAGAGTGACTCCCTTGCTTGGCTTTCTAATGGCAACTGTATTGGTGATGGAGAAAGCTCCAAGGCTCTCTCCATCCCCATATCCATATCTAAGTAGCATCTCCATATCTAAATAGCAATAAGAAGCCAGTGGCGGATTCACCCAAAAATATTAACTTTCATTTAGTTTTTGCAAACACTTGTACCATATTTACAGTATAGTCTACTATAAGATTGAACTGACTAGTGTCAAAACACAACCTCCTCTCTACCATACAGATCTTGGTGATCACATGGTCCATGTGTGAGAAATAGCATTCTCAATACTGCAGTACAGTATATTAACAGCATTGTACTTGTTTTTGCAACAACCCACGCGCAGGGATATTTTCCAGGTTGCAATACAGTTCGTTCTAGAGGCTTACCGCTCTGGAACGCACTGTTTGTGGTGTGAACCTGTCCTTATGGTTTGAAAATAATGCCTGAATGAGTTTGGATTACATTTGCCAGGACTGCAAATTTGAACCAGAAGGATATGCCACCACCATGAGTTTGACAATCTCATTCCTAATTAGAAATCACTGACCTGGAAAAAGAATGAAGATAAGGATTTCTGACTTTACCGCGACTTGGCATTGTTGCACCCCATAGGTGCAATGTCTCTTGCCTCAAGAAGTCATGAATTGCGCCCACACTATCAGTCCTTCAGTTGTCCACTTAGCAGCAGCATCTATTTTTCTCCTAGAGCAGCCAAACCGACCTCAGTGTATGTTGGCTTCACACACATGCACCAAATCCATTCCTTTAATGCCCTACCTACCGCAGCTATCAGGGACAATATGAACTCAGCATGAAACAGTGGAGGTCCATAAATGTGGAAGACAGTTAACTATAGTCATGAAGTACATTAAAGAGAACTCAGAAACAATATGTTTTATATTGCAGCTTACCAATCCTAAATATGGTTGCATGTTTTCTTTTCTAGTCTTTTTTTCTTTTATTTTCACCTGGCAATCCGGCCAGTAACACACTTCCTGTGGGCAGCTGCACTCTAGGGAGGAGCAATGGAGGCACCCTTGGACAGCAGCCAAGTCACCTCATGAAGAGGGTAGTGTTAGATGAATCAAATTTAGATGGACTTGACTAACAAATTACCCCCAAACTCCAGCTAAGTCTTTTTAAGCAGCTATAGCAACAGTTTTTTGTTTTCCTTTTGGCAGAAACATTTTACGCTGTACAAGCCGGCACTTGTAAACACCATTGTCAGTGTTAAATGGTTTGTCTCAACGCTCAAACTTCCACTTTTGCTGGACAGCTTGGTCTGTTAAAGGAAGTTATAAATAAAACTATATAAATAAATAAATAAAATTGCAATTTTCATTACATGTTGCAATGATTGGTGATGGGCTGCCATTGGTACAATGTAATGGTACAACATGCCTAGCCATCACATGCGTTGTATCACACCACATCGCATGGTAATTTATAACCATGCAATGTGGTATGATGCAATTTAAAATATATATGTGCATGCACTTCTTTGAGTGTGATTTAGCTGTGGTAGGCATCCCATTCAAATGAATGGGCTGCCTTACTGCAGCACCCAACAACACACCCTGCAGCACCTCTGCGATATACTATAGTTACATAGTATTTGAGTTTGAATAATGACACAGATCCAATGAGCTCAACCTTTGTGAGCATGTGTGTGTGAGTGTTTGAGTGTTCTAGTCATTAAGAGAACCTGTATCCCTGTATGTTTTGGTCTCTGAGGAAAGTATTTAATCAATTCTTGAATGATTCCATACTCTCTGCTGATACCACTACTTGTGGAAGAGAGTGCCACAATTTTACCGCTCTAACAGAAAATAATCTCCTACGCCCTTTGGGGCTAAACCCTATTTTCCACCAATTTCAAGTGGTGGTCTCTTGTTTTTTTTAGTGAGTTTACAGTAAAAAGTTTATTACTGATATTACCATTACTAATAAACATTTTGTACATCAGAATCATGTCCCCTCTTAAACAAGTTTAAGGTTTGCAAACTTGTCTCATAGAATAGGCCCTTCAGCCCCTTTATCAGTTTCTTTGCCCTTCTCTGGACTCTCTCCAGTTCAGTTCAGTTGTGAACTGGGCTAAATGTCAAATTGATTTGCTGTCCTTACCAACCAAATCACTGTTTGGGTTTTTGAAATGTAACTGCTTAACAGTAGCATTATTTTAAGTCTACCTAAATAAACTTGGTATTGTTTTTGTGGTATTAGTTGTCGGTTAGCTTGCTCATAAACTGGGTTCTAGATCGATAGGGTCGTTTAAGGCTCGTGGGATCCCCAGAGATTCTGCCCCCTCCTGTTCCTCACTCTTTTACCTTCTCTATGTTACCTTTTTTCTTCTGTTAATCTGTTCTACTTCTCTCATTTCCCTTTGTATTAAGAATTTATTGTACCTCATGCTCCTGTTGGCTGTAAGCCAATAAATATTGCTTGTCATCGGTGTATAACCACAGTGACTATTGCCAATGCAGTTAAGGTTATACTCTATACCAGGGGTCAGCAACCTTTTACACACCAAGTGCCATTTTTGAAACCATCGGAAAACCGGGTGCCAGACTATACTATTAGATCGATGTCATTAAGATTCCTCAAATCTTTTGTAGTATATTTTGATGCAAATCAATGTCTCAGGAACTGCTGTAACTTACCTTACTCTTATTCTAATTTCAATAAAAATGTATTGACCCAGAAAAAAAAAAATCTAGAATGTGAAAAGAAGTCTAACTTTTGAACAAAAGACAAACTAAAAGGCTATTTAAATTCTAAATTCATAGCAGTTACTACAATTATTCTACCTCTGGTCTATGTGCATTAGCGTTAACTTTTTTTTTTTTAATGAGGTGGAGATTGAAGAGTCTGGGAAAATGTTGAAACAGTTGAAGGTGTGGGAGGGACTAGGGAGAATATATTGACATTTTCATTGAACAAACTTGGAGCTTTCATTAAAGGACTCACTACTCTGTAGGCATTGTATTGGCCTCCACCTTTACTGTCTGAAATACTTTTTTGCCCTCCAGGGAAATTTGAGCATATAATTTTAGCTTATTTTTGTTCCAAATTAGATATTCACCAGTTAAAATAAAACGGCGATAAAGGCAGCTTGTATGTAAAGTAAGGAGCTATGCCTTGATACTTTAGCCTTATGATCATGTTTTACCATTGACAACAGGAAACCCACCCTTTGAAATGCAATGCAATCATTGCTGGAGTGCATGTATGTAGACAGGAGCTTGTGGCATAGAGACTGCAGGAGATCAGGAACACTAAGATGCAAAAAAGGATGAACAAATGTGAAAACAAGTATTTAATAAAAATATTTAAATTATTTACGACACTAATTCCTGTGTGCCCTCACGCTAATCCATTGGCACGCTTGCACACGTATTTCTAATGCGCGTATGCCTACATTTCTAAGTACTTTTCTTACAGGAAAGTTGATTTCTACTAACTGTCCAGTAAATAAAGAATTCACACAAGGTAGTAAACTACTGCCGTAGAACATTTCTTTTAACGTTTTAAATTAAATCCTTTTTATGCACGAAAAACTAACACAAAGGATAATTTCTCTTCTTAGTAGTTACATGCGTCACAAACTTTCACACCTGTTCAAATGTGTCTGTTTTAAAGGTATACAAACCTCACAAAGAAACACCCATTGTGGCCAAGTGATGAGTACATACTGTATAATCATTCACGTAGTACTTTTTTATTATAACATTTTCCTCAGCACCATACAATTTCTGCAACGTCTTCTATCCTAGAATGGTTGCAGTAAAGTGCAAGAGTAGAGAATGCTTTGTTGGAAACTTTTGGCCATTGTTGTGTCACCAAGCTCTATGGAAACGGCTACATCTTGAGTTCCACATCTTGGGTGTGTTATACTGTTATCATTTAACAGAATCTCAATTAGACAGATCATGTGAAAATGCCCTGTTACAGTTTTGACAACTCCCAGCTCCTGAGGATAAAGCCGAAGCCTATGATGTTTGCAGGAAAAAGTGATAGAATCAAAAGTAGCAGATGCCTTGTGGCAACAGATTCACACCTGGGCGTACTATAGGCGCGTTTTTTCTGCTCGTTTTTCAGCTCTTTTTTGGGGGGGTTTTTAGCACATTTTTTCGGTCAGTGAAACTCGCATTCAACGCTCGTTTTTATACCTCCCTGGCCGTCTGATTTTTTTTCCCTTTATTTTCTCTATCTTTTTTTCGGGGTTTTTTTTTTAACTTTCAAACATCCCGCCGGTTCCGCCCCCCTGCGACGCGGACGCTCACAAGGGACGGAACCCAGAAGACAGCAGCAGCCGGAGGACACAGCGGGGATCGCGGACAAGGTAAGACAAAGTAAGACCTACGCTGTATTGCCGAATGTGACACTCGGGAATAACAATGGATACGCGCTGAAATATACCCCAAAGAAGCTCCTGTACTTGTTTGGGAGTAGGGCGTTTTTCAGCGCGTTTCCACGGGCTGAAATACGCCCAGGTGGGAACCATGCCCATAGGAATTTGTGGGATTTCACTTGCTGAGCGTTTTTCAGCGCTTCGATCAGTGCTGGAAAACGCCCAGGTGTGAACCCAGCCTTAAGGAGTTGTCTCTAGATATTTGGAGCATATGTAGTATCAATATGTATGTTGACAAGTGTGCTGGGAGGGAAGAAGATGATTCACCTTCAAATGAATGGCAATATGTCAAATAAATGGTGCGCTCATTATTGGTAGTGATAAATATGATACAGCCAGAGCCTTGCTTGGGGAATTTAACAACCAATATTATAATAAAGTGAATACAACAGTACACTTTTTTCTATCGACCTTCTACTGTGCTATTTTGTTTTTAAGTGCTTGGGGTAAGAAACAAGCAGGAATTTAGTAGTAATAAAAACCAGAAAGGCCAAGAAATATTTCAACATTGTGCAGAATTTATTAAAGGGTATCTATGGTCAAAAATGAATTTGTATTTATATATTGAATTTCCAGAAATTTGATCCTACTCCTAATTTGTAAGTTTGTAAACTTACTTATTGGAGATGCCCATAGGATGTACTTCCCCGATGCACTGACTTAATTTAACTCAGCCCTGTGAATATGCACTTCTTACTGTCAAAACTCACAGAGCCTGCCTTCTGAACTATAACTCAGTGTCTGAACAATGTAACATTGCCATTACTTGCTGTTAGCAATGCGTGATGGGATATGTAGTCTTGAGAAATCAAGATTGCCTCACATCAAGCAGCAGGGAAAGAGATGAAAAGCACACGTGGAATTCAGGAAGTTATTAAAAGTGATGGGCATACCGAAGGCAGCACTCACTACATAAAAGGAAATTTTTCAAGTAATCTTTGATTGCGTTATCAAAAAAACCTCTAGTATGTTTTCCTATTACAATGCTGGTGTTATAGCAGGATAGTTTATTCTGGGGCTTTAGAAAGGATCTTCTGGATCAGACTCTCATGGCCTTAGGGGTCATCAAAAGAAAGGCATTTTTTATTTTGACATTAGTTACTTGTTTGTTTGTGTTTCATTGATCCCAATCGAAATGAAAGATATGAAAATAAAGTCTCTTTAAAACTGGCCATGTAGATTACTTTTTACACATGAATTGCACTTTGTATGGGGGAGTCAACACAGGGTTTTGGGACCAAGTGGGTTAGGAAATTTGTTTACATTTCCACTGTTCTTTACTGGATGAGGTGCTGCCTAGTGCATGTTACACAGCATCTACTATATTTTGAATGCATACATTCGATGCAAAATTATTTTCAAAAGATACAGTTATTTGATACACAGTCCTCATCGGCTTGTGCATGCCCAATTTGAACCTGCATGTAAAATTGGGTCAAGCCATATACATGATACTTGGTGCATATGTTAATTAAGAGTACATTTATACATATTTGCTTTTCAGACAGTTGCTGTGCAACGCATTTTAAGCGTTTATCATCTCTAAGGAAGTTTTGCTTAAAATCGCACCAAAGATGCAGCAAGCAAGATTTTAACCATGCCATACCAAATGCAAAGGTGATAATGTAGCCTAAATCTTATGTGTAGTATTACAAATTAATTCACATGTACCTGTGTATATATGTCACAGCAATTACAGATAACATTTGTTGGCAAATACAAGTTACTGGAATTTCTAGCTCTTGACTTGGCTGTTATCAGTTTTTTAGCTACATGTCACAATGTGTCACTGAAGAGTTAAGCGGGCAGGTCCTGCACCTGTTAAATGTGAGCATACAGGGTGTGTTTACTCAGGTACGGGACAGCACTATATAAACTAAGATGATTTCTCTGGAGAGAAGAGAAAAAGAGAATAAGAAGCAAGAAAGGAAAAGACAGAAGGTGAAAACAGGGGGACTTCAGCAAGAAGAAAGAGGGGGAATCAGAAAAGAAGGGATAGAGGTAAAGACATCTATAGAAAGGAAATTAGTTAAAAGCAGACAAAAAGCATAGCAAGAGTGAAATAACTAGAAAAAGATACAAGAAAAAAGTTTAAAAAAGGGATACAAACTTAAAAATTGGAAGTCTTAAAGATACAGAATAGGAATAGAAAAAAACTAAAGGAATAAGTTAAGAGATGCAAGGTGTTTAATAAGGCAAGCAAAGAAAGAAGGAGGAAGGAATGGGAGAGACATCCTTTGCACAAGGGACACGTGTCTCTTCCAGGATTTAAAGCATCGTCAGCGAGAGACAGAGGGAGGAGAGAGAACCTTAAAGAAAAAGAGTGAATAGACACTGGGTGAGAGAACGTGAAACAGCAGTGAAAGAGAGTTGTCAGTGAGTTGATACAAATGATACTGTGACATCCCGCAGGTGGCACTTCACTTTCTGGACAGGTAAAGTTCCTGATTTTAACTTAAAAGGGGGTAAAAGAACAATGCTTCATTTTACACATTAGAACATGAATCAGTTACCTAGATATAATGCTTGAAATATTTTCTCTATATTTTGGCAGTCACTCTCACTGCCAATGTTTTTCCATATTGCAGATATAATTGGTTCCTGTTCATTGTTTGTTTCTCTGTATTCCAAACAACACACTAACTGGAAGACCATTAGGTAAAAATAGTGTTACTATATTTGGGGTTTCTAGAATACTGTTACCTAATTTTAAGACTGGTACCCTCAGATCCAACATTGCCATCCACCTGTTCACATAACGCTGGGCTCTCTGAAGATACCCAAGCATATATGTTCATTGAACAAAAGCAGTGTCACATTTATGAATACCACATGGAATCGCTTCTATTTGGAACAGGTAACAATAAGCCATATTGCGAAAATTAGGATGACACAATCAGGTGACACTGCGTCTTTGTAAGATGTATGTCACCGTTTAGAACCCGTGATTTTTTTGTGTCATTGTTTATAGAGTGTTCTGTTGCAAACACCTTCACATTCTAAAATGTTTGTAGGACAGACTTGTTGTCCATTAGCTGCCCATTAGGGCATAGTTGTATTTATAATTATTTGGTAGATTAGAAAATGTAGCATTGTGTGTCTATAATGCATTGGGGCGTATATTGTATGTTTGCAAGTTATATCTCGTATGTATGATATGATGTGAATAGATGACTTAGATCTACAGATGACCATAGTGACCAAGGTACCATTTGCTTCTTCCAAAAGAAGCCATATCTAGTTTAACTTTGTATTGCCTTCCTGCAGACTGCATAACTTCAGCAAACATTTACTGAACTCACTTTCAAAAGTGAATTTTAAAAGTAACATAAGTGTTAATATGACAAACTATCCTGTGAGGCTAAACCATTTGACCTTGATATGGTCATGGCTGCCACTTCATCTCACCATCTTTTAAGTCTTACTCCTTCAAAGGAGGGTCTTTTATTATGCTAGGGAAGGTCCCTTTAACAAGCTTAGAAATGTCTTTATCTATGTTCATCCACTGGAATATATGGGATTTCAGTGTTCTAAACACCACTTAGCAACGTATATAGCATTAGCAAGAGAGATTGGACTGATGAATTGAACATAATCTTATGAAACATAAACAGCTATTAGTTTAAAGGAATGTTCAATACTTTTCACTTCACATACAATATTTTAAGTACTGACGTCTTTCAGTATAAAGTAGTTTAGTATCATCTTTTGGAAAGCATTTTAGTGCAACCAATGCCACAATATGTTTTAATGTGTTCTAGAAATCTGGATGTAACCTAGGTAATTTTGTGGTTTATGTATTAGTGCCACAGACAAGTAATACATTTGTGTGTATAACTATTGAGCAGGAAAATAACATACAACCAAGATATTTTAAGACAACCAAGATACATTAATAATCTGTCTCACGGGGTTATTTTAAAGTGTCCAAAGCTTTGTAGCAACCAATGAAACATTTTTTCTAAGTTGATCAGAGTTGAAATTTGCATGGTTACTATGGGTAACTAAATTTCTTGCGCCCAATAAGTATGGAGAGGAAGGGTAGAGAATACAGCACCATATTATTTAATTTGGAGAAGATTTCACAGTCTGACTTTGAAGATGTGCCCCTTGATGTGTTTGCTTGTGACAAGGTCCTGTCTTTTTATTTTGACTGCTCATTATTTTGACAAGCATTTATAGCACTTACAATTTATGCAGTGATTTACTGACTGTACGTTCACATCAGTCCCTGCACCCAAGGAACTTACAATCTAAGGTCCCTATATCACATACCCCTACACACATTCTAGTGCCACGTTAGATCAGTATGTCTTTGATGCATGGACGGAAACCCGCGCCAGCACAAGAACATGTAAACCCCATGCAGATGGTGTCTGGGCTGGGATTCAAACAAGGACCCCAGTGCTGCATGGCAGAATTGATAAGTTATAAAGCATAATTTTAATCATGTTTAGTGGTTTATCTATTTAACCTTATTTACTCTGTGCTGATATTTTGTTTTCAGTGTTTTGAAGAACATATTCTGAATTCACATTAGTCCCTATCCTATGTGGCTTGCAATTAAATTTCCTTAGCACATTTCTACAAGCATCAAAATACTAGTATCAATTAGGGCAAAAGCCAATCACCCTCCCAATAAGTTTTTGAAAATAGAAAAGAGTAGATAATGGGATTTCAACTTTTTCCTTTGTTTTACTAACTGCTGTGGGTTGGAGATAAGAATGAGGTGTTGGTCTGCATTTCTCAGCAGGACAATGCTGTTGGTATTGCTTTATCACTGAGCATTACTAATATTTGTAGCTACTGATATGGCAATCATTTCACTGATAATTTATTAGTAAACATCCTTAGTGGCACTGTGCATATTAATAGGCATTTTGGCTGTCCTAATAATCACAGATGTCATCGAAGTATGGCACTTCGGACATTTTAGGCCTGGTTCACACCTAAGCGTGAGCAGCATGTGGTTATTAGCATGTTTGTACACGTTTTTTTTACGCGCGTACATGAAGACACACCTTTTGACTGGCAGCTTATGAAACATTGCGGCCAATGGAAGAACGGGCATTCAAAAATCACGAAAATGTGCAACATGCTTCTGCCGCTTATTTGTGGGCATTTCCATTGAAGTCTATGGGGAAAAATGCGCTTTTAACTGTCCATAGAAGTTTATGTACCTTTTCGGGCGTTTGGCTTTTTCCTGCTGGCGTTTTTTTTGCTCAGGTGTGAACCAGGGCCATTGAAAATCATGGGATTTCTTGTGTTGGGCATTTAAAAGCACTTTTCCAATTGCTCAAAAACTCTTAGGTGTGAAACAGGCCTAGGAAGGCTACAGGCTATGCCCCCAAAATCTAAGGGAGATGCCCACTACTGATTCAGATGAATGTCTCCCTTTTCTTCACATCACAGTTTCTGATGTCCTACAACTGATTAATGGAGACACATCATGAAGGTGCTGTTAGCATTTTGATTCCTATCCCCCACCTCCACGCGTATCGCACAGTGACATCTGTAGTGCAAACATATAAAATAATTTACTTCTACATGCATTGCAAGTATAACAGCGATCTCTTCATCTACATTTCCAAAAAAGGGAACTGCTTTGGGTGAGACTACATGGGGTGAAAATTTACAACTATTTTCACTTATTCACAAGATTCACCTGTGTGACGTATTGTGAATAAATCCAAGCTGGGTAATTCATCTTCAGTGGAGTGCTTTTCTTCAGTTCATCGAAATATCACCATTTAATGAGATCTAAAATCAAAACAAAGCATAACTTGGATGAATATGGTATGTTACAGTAGAAATTAGAATATTTACATTTTGATTTTCAGGTTGTTGCTGCTTACACGTCTACGGCATGGGGAGCAGTGGAACGAACCTTCCTACGGTGACGCACTTGGAGCTGCAGGAATCCTCACTCACTAGCTTGGATAAGCCTCCAGAAGAGGGTGCAACTGGGTACTACCTGCCATTTTGTGACATGTTGTACAGTGGTGATGGAGGAAACTGGGCTCCTAAAAGTCTCTTGCCAAATGGACAAAGAGAAGTTCAAAAGGAACCTGAGCAATGTCCTGTTATAGACAGTCAAGGACTTCATCATGAGCTGGAATACCAAACATCACTACACCTAGAGGATCATTCTTTGGAACAAATGCAAACTATGGTTGTAGGGGAAGTCCTAAAAGATATTGAGACAGCATGCAAACTACTCAATATATCTGCAGGTGAGTGTAAAATCTCATTTGTGCAAACAGTCACATGTGGACTGCTGTGCAGCTTGATAAATAAGTACATATAGAGAAAAACTAAATGTCACTCATATAATTCAGAATCTGATGTGAAGTGTCAATATCAATACATGTGGAAGGACAAACGACAATCTGAGATTCACCAGTGGACAGTGCTATAGGCGTATTATGCAACTTCAGCTCTTAGAATTAGGAAACCTAAAGCAAAAGGGGGGGGGGACCTTACTGACCTCTACTTTTAAAAACACAGTTTCCCTCTGTCTGTCATTTTAATATCCAGTGATTTCACTGCTTTCACATGAAATCAGTATTCATATTGGGAGCTATGACTAAGTTCCATTACTGATCAATATGCTTGGTGCATGTTACGGTGTCAGAAAGTATTGAAGGAGGTCAGATATGAGCTATGGCACTTCCCGTATTTAGGAACAGGTTTCCTTGCAAATTATTTTTTATCACTTGTGTTTCTGTCATTGGAAGCCTAAAACATAGGTAGTGTTTTTTGAACCCAGAAAAAAGCCAAATAAAATGATTTTTTTTTAACAATCACTCAGTAACAAAAATACAGAATCTGAAAAGGATCTGCTCCCAAACCCTAATGATTAAGTTTAAGATTAAGATTAATATAAAGGATTGTGCTATAAATAGAAAGTGCATTTAGGATGTTACTGTAAAAAGGTACATTGCTGCATAAGTACACATTCTATTGATCATGATTATGCTGATAATCAAAGGATAAGAAAACAAGTTCCCAAATGCTATTAGTAATCAAGGCTGCACCAATTTTTCCCCAAATTACACCAATTAACAGCTCAGTTGTTCAGATAAAGCAAGCCTATGCTTACTCTTGAGCAGTGGATATATCTCACTTGGGATCACTGAGCTTATTCACTGCTTTAAGATCCATTGTCTTCTCTCTACTTGAACTATGCCCACCTCATGTTTTCCATTTACCAGTTCAGAGAAGTGCAGTTTGTATATTCCACTGTAATATTGAGAATCACAATATATTTATGATATTCATCTTATTGCTTTGAATTTAGAAATATATTGTTTTGGGACCTAACAAAAATGGAAAACTGATGGCAGCTCTAGGCATTTTTTGCTGGTGCTGTGCTGATGTTTAAGTATAAGTGGGAAAGCCAAGTCCCTGATCCTAAATCCTATGTTATAATAAAAGCAGGCATACCATACCTCCTAACTTTAAAATTTCAAAATGAAGGACATGTTGGTGCTAAAAAGTTGATGTGACTACATCACTAAGCCCAAGCATGGGAGAAGGTCACATACCCCTCTATACCAGTCACAGACTGCGACAGAGGAAAGAGCGGTGGGGGATCACTGGAGAAGTATTAGTGGGTAGAGAGAGTGGCTTTACACTGAAATAAGCAAAGTGACAGTTTCTCTTTAAAGTTACAATCAGAGCTCCCACTAAGACCTATATACTGTATAACCTTCCTAGACTAAAGCTAAAGATTACTTTAAAAGGAATGTATAGTTGTACATGATGGTTGTGACAGAGGATGGAGCAGTAGGGGATAGCTGGAGAGGTGAATACACAAATGCTGTCATTTTGGCCTAAATAGGCAAAGCCAGTGTCTCTATGCTGAGCTTTTAGCAGGCTTTTACAAGCGTCCAGCAGGATTAAAAGTGGAAATAAAGTTAAAAATGAAAAATTGCTGGAAGGTAGGAAGACATGTAAAGTCTCTTCTGCCTAAAAAGTTCTCCCTCTTTCCCCTAGCTATTTTTAATTTTTTGAATGTACACTGTACAGTGCATGCAATGTGCAGTGTACACTCTTGGCTCATTCACAGCAACTCTAAGGCTGGGTTCACACCTGGGCGTACGGAATAAGCACACGTTTCCAAAGGCTAGCCGGCTGTATCCTAATGGATACGCGGGCGACAAATACGCCCCAAAGAAGCTCCTGTACTTCTTTGGGCGTAGGGCGTTTTTCAGCGCGTTCCTACGCGCTGTAAAACGTCCAGGTGGGAACCATGCCCATGGACAATTATTGGTTTTCCCATGTTGAGCGTTTTACAGCACGTAGGAACGCGCTGTAAAACGCCCAGGTGTGAACCAGGCCTAAGACGTTGTGAGTGGGCCTGATGCTGTGGAGGATTTATTTCCTGTCTGCATGCGTGGGAGTTATCAGTTATATCATCAGTGGGCATCCAATGGTTGAAGAGGATTTCCACAGAACTTGGAAGTGGCAAAGATGGCAGCAATGGGGAACTTAATGGGGGACAGCGGATTTATTGCACAGCACTGGAGAAGAGCTCACTTGTAAGGCAAGTGTGTCATAATGTGCAAGTATACTGTGCATACTTGCACATTATGGCAAAACCCCATCCAGCACACAGTAGTATACTACCAGTACCCTTTAGGTCGATTAAGCCTGCGAAAAGCTTGTTTAGGGCTTATGCACACGCGTGCAGATGTCTGTGTTATGTAAAAAAACAGCTGAATCTCTGCACCCAGGAGCTACAGGTGTTACATACAGCCCACCTGTGTAAATCAATTACAAGCTGTGGCTTTACACTGGTAAACTCTGCTCTGAGCATATACTGACATACAGGTATAGATGTCTGCATCCAGCGATGTACATCCACTAGGGATGCACCGATATATTAGCCGCTGAAACATATCGGCTGAAAATGGCACTTTTGACAAAATGCCGAAAGTGCAATTTTTTGACCGAAATAGCGGTGCATCCGTAATTTCTCTCCTTCCTGCTGGGCTCTGCTCTGTGTCCCAGCGCAGAGGAGAGCAACTGTCACAGGAGGCTGAACGGTGCAGGAGGAGAGCGCTGTGAGCACCGCTCAGCCTCCTGTCACAGATCAGGAGAGCGGTGTGTGGGTGGAGACAGCCATTGCTGTCACAGGAGGCTGAGCTCTCCTCCCGCACCGTCCCGCCCAGCCTCCTGTGACAACGTGTCAGGATGGAGAGCAGGTACAAACACTCAGCGATCAGTGATCACTGAGTGTTTATAAATAATTGAGGACAGAGTATGTTTACTGTTTCCCCAATTATGAATGAATGGGAAGTGATCTACATCACCTCCTGTTCATTCATGATTGTGGATATAGTAAACACGGCTGCGTGACTGACAGCTGGCTCTGCCTATCTAGAGGCAGAGCCAGCTGTACCCGCTCCCTCCCCCGTCCGTTCCACCAGTCAGCGCTGGAGGATCGGAGCGGGGAGGGGGGAATCCAGCCCCTCCCCTGTCACGGCTCTCTGCAATCGAGAAGTGAGCGAACGCCGGTATGTGTTCGCTCACCTCCCGATCTACTGAGCCGACCTGTGACAGTCTCATTGTCACAGGTCGGCTAGAACTATGAGGTGAGTGAAAAGCATTCACCTCATAGTTCTCCTTTAACCTCTGCAATCCTCTTTTGTCCATATTGCCCCTCAATCATACCCTTCCCTTTTCTCTCTTGCACTCACTGTCTGATATCATACACTCTGCATTCCTCTTCTGTACATACTGCCCACTAACATACTGTCCAAACTCCTCTCCTGCACATACTGCCAGCTGTCATACCCTCCTGCACATACTGCCCATTATCATACTGTCCACACTCCTCCCCTGCACATACGGCCCGCTGTCCATGGGTTCCTCATTCCTTTCTAGCACGTACTGCCCACTGTCACACCACCTGCACTGCTCTCTTTCATATACAGCCCGCTGTCATACGATCTGTATTTCCCTGCTGTCCACACCAGTCTCCTGTACATACTGTCTGCTCTCATACCTTCTGTACTCCCCTTTTACACACATAACACACCGCCTGCTGTCATACGCTTTACATTTCCATGCTGCACATACTGCCCCCTGTCATACTGTCCACATCACTCTCCTGTACATATTACCTGCTGTCAGCCGCCCCCCACCACCACCACCTCTCCTTTCCTGTACATACTGCCTGCTATCATACCCTCTGTACTACTCTCCTACACAAGCTGCCCCTGTCATCCCCTCCACACTCCTCTCCTGCACATACTGTCTGCTGTCATAAACTCTGAATTCTTCTCCTGCACATACTGCAACTGTCACACCCCCCTGCACTACTCTCCTGCACATACTGTCAATATATACCTCTTTAGCATTGTTTGTTATATGCCCACCCTTTCCCCTTTTAGACCAGACACAGTTTTGCTAGGATAAAATAAAAATATTATACTAAAATCAAACAGTTTTTACATAGATGTACCTGTATGTCTATACATGTCGCTCATTACCTCCTGCATTATTGCTATAAGTATAAACCAGCTGAACCTGTGTCAATTGTGGAATATTCATAAAAAGTGTGTATATCTCATACAAAGTGTATATATCAACTGCATTTACCACTATAATGTACTTTCTTAGTAAACTGGTAATGTCAGTTATTTCTCCGGGGTAGAAACAGTTATGTCCCCTCCAGACACAGAATATTCAAAGCAGTTAAGTGATAAAGCGAGTTTCTCTAGGCGGGGTGAGAAAGTAATACGCTAATGTTAATATGTATGCCATTAGGCAGCTGTGTGCATTCTAATGTGTGACTGGGTATGTGTATCAGGCTGTGTTTGGATATATTATTTATTCTCCTGTCTGATACACAATTCTTTTTTAAATGCATATGCAGGATTAAAATTACTTTTACTTGTGACATGTCTGACTGCTCTGTAAGGGCTCATGTAAATGGGCATTGCTCTCCTGCATCTGATGTGCCTTTCAAACGCACACCACACATAGGTCAGTAGATTCCCATTTACTTAGAGGAACTGAACTCTGGAAGTTGAGCCCAGAAAACGTCAGGCAGAAGGCAAAGCACTAGTCACCAGTATTGCCTGTGGTCTCCCTGAAACTGATGCTTACCCATTACTGACTGTGACTCTGTGTGGAGACAGACATCTTAGTAGAGGCAAGGTTTTGCTTCCTCCTGTCAGGACCCCCAACAAGAATAACAGTGAGCAGCACAGTAGTGACATCACCAAATCTCACTCCAGGTTTCTGGAGACTAACAGTCAGAGGCAGCAGTGCCTGAGATTTCACACTGCAGATTTACAACTATGAGGCTTTTGGCACACTCACATACTATAAAGTGCACTGCTATTTTCAGGAGGAATTCGAGGGTATACTTTTGAGGGTACTACTTAGGCACAATTAACAATTCTAAATGTTTCCTTTGACACTGCAAATCTTCACTTTTTAAGTTCAGTTCCATTATAAATGGAGTAGTGTGGATGACAGCTCTTGGGCTACATTGGACCTGCTTTGCGTTGCATCTCTTTGGATGCAGCAGGTCCTATTAATATGTATTTGCACTGGAGGCACTGCAGGTCAAATGTAGCCTTTTGCTGCATTTTACATTTACACGCATTCATTTGTGCAACGCTGTATTCAAATACAATAAATAACAGCGCTTGACAACAATGTCCTAACACATGCATACATTTTGTTTTCAATTTATGTACACTCATACATAATATGATATTTATTGTTGTTATCATGATGTTGATGAGGATGATGATAATAATAATAATCATATACTAGAACAATTTTAACTGCCTCACGGCCGGCCATTGTAGGTATACGGTCGGCCAGGAGCTTCCTAGATCTGAGTGGGCGTATTTAAACCATCAACCACTCCCATTCAAGCGCGCCATGCACGAGGGGGAACCTGCCTAACTTTAAAAACAGGCAGCGATGCCTGTTTACATACACTCGTATAAGGTGCCGGTCCGTGCGCCCCCCCTCCACGGCCCTCTCTCCCGCTGTGCCCGGGCTCCGTTGTGCCTGGTGCGAGCCTGAGACCAGCATGGTGGCTCTGTGAAAGGGGATCAGAGGGAGATCGGTACGCGATCTCACTCCGGTCCCCTCTCCTGTGTCAGAATGCGGAAGTGATGCAAGTGACGCTGGAGAGAAGCTGATTAAACAAATCTCTGCTTCATCAGCTTATTTGGGGGGTCCTAGGTGACATGAAAGACCCCTGATGTCTCCATAAAGAGGACCTGTCACATCTCTTTGCTATCACATAGGGGGTTTCTTAGCCCCCTATGTGATAACAATATCGTTAAGTGGAAAAAAAATAGTAAAAAAAATGAAAGTTGCAAAAAATTAATTTAAAGTCACACATGAAAAAGAATGAAAAAAAACAATTTTTTTTAAAAAGTCCCCACCCATACATACACTCATGCAAACATGCGTCGGGTGCGAAAATGACGATTGCGGCCATTACGTTGCACATGTTAAATATCCCTGCAAATGTCGCAGTGAGAGCAATAATTTTAGGGCCATCAATCACTAATAACACTAACCTGATGAGCAATTTTGGGTATGGTAGTTTTTTGCGATTTCAAGGGTGCGCGCAATTTTAAAGCTTGACATGTTTGGTGTCTATTTACCCGACGTGACCCCATCTTTTATCTTTTACCCAAAAATTGGGTAATAATAAATGTATTGTAACATAATGTAAAAAATCACCAGTGGTGATTAAATACCCCCAAA
Organism: Nanorana parkeri; assembly: GCF_000935625.1. Taxonomy (NCBI): domain Eukaryota; kingdom Metazoa; phylum Chordata; class Amphibia; order Anura; family Dicroglossidae; genus Nanorana; species Nanorana parkeri. Next base: position 1,127,307 of record NW_017306736.1, read on the forward strand.
AGAAAGCTCTATCTGTCCCCAAAAAATGGTATAAAATTAATTTCAGTACAGTGTTGCATGACGGAATAAATGTCAGTCAAAGTACGCAGCGCTGAATACTGAGAAATTGCCGGGACAGGAATTGGGTGTAACACCCGGTCAGCAAGTGGTTAACAGTTCTTAATTTATAATTAGTAATCACAGAAAATGTTGACTAAATAAGTCATTAAAACCAGGAAAACCCAGAGGTCTAGGTGTGAACACAATTGATTCACTTTTAAATTGCTTCCCGATTTTTAGTTATGACATTTTCTCATCACATACACAAAGCACTTAAGTACACAGTTATATTTTGTCTGTTCAACCTGTGGGCTGAAAAAAATATGACAGATTTCTCCATCGACGCTGAACAGCGTGGATGAACGAATTGCCTGCTGGTACTGGCCGCTGTCAGAATACTTGAACGGTTTTAGCAGCTGATTGGCTACAGGCACCATTTGGTTGAGGATTTTCCAACATGTTCCTTCAGCAAAAGTCGATTTAATGAAGGACTTCTATTGAGGGGAAAGGGTCACCAATGGATTGAGTTTTGGCCGAATAAGCAATAATCCGCCAAAATGTGCTCCGTGTGTGTACCCAGCTTTAGTCTGGTTCTCTGCCAGCTTGACAAAAGTCAATTACTCAGTCTTAATTGATTGATACCTGGATGAAAATGTTTGGCCAAACATTGACTGCAGTCAATCAACTGCAATCACTGTTTGGGTATTCTGCAGTGGGCACCGGTTATCAGAACACAATAGTCGCAGTGGGAGATTTGTCTATCTGCATTGCTTAGCGCGGGGAATTTGTTTCTTTCAGCCTACAGGCCAAGTAAAAAAAGTGTATGGTGTATGGACAGTGTAAGTAATGCAGTTTAAAAAAAAATAAAAAATTCCTACACTGAAACCATTTGGGACATTCAGTGGCGGAACTATTGCCATATCGACCCATGCAGCCGCAATGGGGCCCGAGGCACAGGGGGCCTAGCCAGGACAAGGAATAAAGGGGCCCCCCTGATGCCGTGCGGGCCGCCTGAGTCGCTTTGGCATCTCAGGCTGCTGGCTGTCACTGGCAGCTGTGAGAAGTAACGCGCCGCTGTCCAGATCACTGACAACCTGTGAGTCAGTGACAGCTTGCAGTGGAGAAAGCCAGGGGCCCGGTGGCAGCAGTGTAGGAGGAGGCGGGGCCCGGTGATGGCAGCGTAGGATGAGGCGAGGCCCGGCAACGGTGGAGGTGGTGGGGTTCGCCGACGACCAAGGAGGGGAGAAGGCTGACAGCGGATCGTGGCTGACAGGTAAGAGGTGTGCAGGGGTGTGACCAGTCCACCTGAGACCCTGCAGAGCCCACCATAGATAGTATATGGTGGGCTCTGCAGGGTCACTCTCAGGTGTGCTGTGTGGGATCTCAGGGGGGCTCTGCAAGGGGCGTAACTAGAAATCACAGGGCCTCATACAAAATTTTGCTATGGGGCCCTGTGGTTTCTAGTTACGCCCCTAATTACATTCCAGCAGCAACATAAAGCTCAAATAGCACTTCTGGGAGGAGCTTATTTGTGCAAAATTTGCGATTGGCAAGCTAGGTCTATTTTATAAAAAAAGATTGTCAGAGGCTTCACAAAAGAAAGATGGCTTAGGAAAATGTATTATAAAGCCATTTATAGGCACCTTACAGAATAAATTGTTTAAATCTAATCTGCTAATGATAGGGTCACGTATAGTACAGTTGTGGGGAGCAAAGGAAATGTCAGTATGTACTGCTGGGGATGAGGAAATAAAGTGAACCTGTTACTTTTCCAAGCATAGACAAAGCACAGGCTTATTTTAATCTAGTTTTAGGGCCCATTCACACCTATGCCTTTTAACATAGGCCAATGCATGTACACAGGTTGGCCATTGTTTTCAATGGCGCTAGATAACATGCTCGAGCTACATCGATGGGCATTGCACAAAAAAAGGCAGTTGTTTTTTTTTGCTGCATTGAAGGGACAATAGAAATCATGTTATTTGAGTTTTTAGGTGCTATCAGTACATAACAATGCGCGGTGAAAACACACCCAAAGATGCATCATAAAACAAACAGGTGTACAGCCAGCCTTAAAGTTATAGGCAGCACTATTTGGGAACTCGCACAGTATTTTATAAATAAATAATATAAATAATATACATATTTTCTATCAGTTATATATTTTTGAAAGCATTTATTAAAACTCTAGTTTGTGGGTCAAGTGTCTGATGATGTTCCAAGATGACAATCAGCCACGTACCGATAATGTAAAATGAACTGTATGGAGTTTCGACAGTGCTGCACAGTCCTCCCCTCTCTATAGTGTTTCACCCTACATGGGCCTAATCGTAGAACTCTATGGTGTGCAGCTGATTGTAATCCTGGAACTTTCATACTTTTGGAATGCGGGTTTGCTTTGTCAATGAGCACTCGACGTTCCCTTTGTGTTGACACCAGGAAGGGGCAGTGTCTGATATGCCCCACACACTGCATAATTAGATGATATATTTTCTGATATCCTCCAAATTTTTTTGGTGCTCATTTAATAAGAGGAAGTTCAATGTACAAAGTGCAGTAATTCATACCATCATCTGTCTATCTGTCATTGTTATCATTTCTGAAGCTGTTAAAAGGTGATTGGTTGCTATACTACAAAGCATTTTTTGGTACTACCAAACCTTTTTTATTCTCTGTTTATAATATTTTAATCTTAGTTCATCTTAAATATTTTTGGTCGATAACAAAGAAACTTGTCAGTTACAAGAACCAACAGAATAAGATGAAAGGAAATAAAGGATAGTAAATAAATATCTATTTTCAAGGAGAAACTTGTTTATCATATGGCTTCTATGGGCTTGCGTCTGAGACAGAAGGAAAGAAGGGGGTGCCAAACCACAGTATTAAACCACAATATATACAGTTTGTTTTAACTGTTTCTTATCTTGCCTGGCATCCTCTATACACCAGGGGATACAATTCATTCACATACTGAAGCAGGGAAGATGGGTCAGCTAAATGGGACATCGTGGGTGTTGCTAGGAACCTGAGGAAAGTAATGATGTGGCCTACTTTCTGTATATACTGCACAGTCTGCTTCAATTATTGCTCCTCAAGCAAAAGTCTCACACAAACACACACACACACACACACCTCAACACAATCATTTTGTACAAAATGAAACTCTTCCTTCACATATTGTTTCCTGCACACAGAATATAGAGATAATACTAACACTTGGGGACAGGGCTGGTGCAGAGATTTAAGCCTACACAGGCGAAGGTACATTTTTCCACCCCCCTCCCCGACACCCTCAGGCAGCCTTATGGTAGCGCTAGCCCTGCATAGAAATCCAATAAAGCAGCACTCCAAAACTAATAGGAGATCTGTGATATCCATGTTACAGGTCAAACCAATTATCTCAAAAGCATTTAGAAAAAAGGAAGACCATCAGCTAGTAGTGCCCTATATGTGAAGCCACAAGCAATGACACGCCAAATAGTTTACTGTGGAGCACCCCAATACAAAGACACCCCAAAGTGCACCACTCCAGAAAGCATCACAAAGATGTCCATGTTATAGCTCACACTGAACATATCCAGCATTTGGGAAAAGAATGACCATCATCTACTGACGCCCTATATGTAAAGCCACAGACATTGACAATGACATCCCACATCTGTTACAATGGTGCACCCCAATAAAAGGACAACCCCCCATAAAGCTTCACTAAAGAAAACATAACTAATAGCAGATAACAAGTGACCTTAAACTGATGTTTAACTGCTTCAGGACCGCCTAATGTAGATAAACTGGGGCATCCTGAAGCAGAACACATTTTATATGCAATATATATTAAAAATCATGTGTCCTGTGACTTCCATTTTGGCTGCTGTTGGGTTGATGGTGGCAAAAATCCTGTGTAATAAAATCTTACACTGACCGCCAATGTAATGGAGGTAGTCTCACTGACCGTCAATTTAATGGAGGTATTCTCACTGAGTGTCAATGTAATGAAGGTATTCTCACTGACCGCCAATCTAATGGAGGTATATACACTGACCGCCAATATGACCGCCAATATAATGGAGGTATTCACACTGACAGCCAATATAATGGAGGTATTCACACTGACTGCCAATATAACGGAGGTATTCACAATAACCAGCATTGTAACGGAGGCATTCACACTGACTGCCAATGTAACAAAGGTATTCCCACTGACCTCCAATATAACAGAGGTATTCTCTCTAACCACCAATGTAACGGAGGTATTCACACTGACCAGCAATGTAACAGAGAGATGCACACTGACCACCAATGTAAGTAATGTATATACCCCTCCACCGTTATTTTTTAAAATTCTAATATATATACATACACCCACTTAAACATACCTTTTTCCTGCAGTCTTCAGGCTGGTTTTCTTCCTTAACAGCAATGGTGGGCCGCAGATTATTGATATGCAAATACCGCCGCCCATGCATATGTTAATATCTTACCGGGTGACAGCTTCAAGAACAGTGCGTGCTCATAGAGTAAAGGGGGGGGGGGGGGGCACAAACTTTAGGTAACTGAAGCTCAGAGCCCCATCCATACCGCTGCTCCTGTGTATGGGAGGCGGTGTTTACCTGCCCTCCCCAACTTGCGCCCTCAAGCGGTTGCTTGTGCTGCCTTTATGGTAGCGCCGGCTATGCTTGGGGTTTATTTATTAAGCTAACACTTGGGGTTTATTCATAAATCTTCTGCCCAGCCATACACTGGGTGAATGCTATTTGCATGGCATTCCTGCCACTGTGTTGAGCTGAGAAGCACAGGAATTTCCTATGCTCCTCAGCACCATCCAGTGGTGGGAATGTCATACGAAAGGCATTTGCCCAGTCTATGGGTAGATCAGGAGCTGTTAAGACAATGAACACTTTGGTCAGGAGCATATAGCATATATAGTACATGGGTCAGGGGTATATAAAGTAAGAGTGCAAGGGTCAGGAGTATGTAATTGCAGCCAGGAGTGAAGCTGCTTGAATTTTAGAGTAGCGACAAGTTTACCATTAGGATTGCCAGCACCTCTGACTACTTGCTGCCATCTATTCTCTAAAGATTTTGATTGCTGGACTGTGTGGTCCAGTTGCAGCACTAAATGCGAAACAGACTTTAAAAGTTCAGAACATTTAATACGATTGGGAACAAAACAAAAAATCTGCATTAAAGGAAACCTTCACCCACATGTGCCGAGGGTAGCACGGTCTCAAAATAAATAGCCCTGCATTTAAAGTGACACTAAACTCAGGAATCAAACCTTAAAAATGCATTCAAGTACTTTACCTATTAACAACAATGTAGCTTATTTGCCACCACTGTAAGCTTGCTCCCGTGATGGACTATAACTTCAATACAAATTAGTAATGTAAACATAAGATTGTAGTCCACCATGGAGGCAAGCTTGGAGTTGTGGCTAATTTACAACATTCAGAGGGAATATGGGGAACAGAAAGTAGTCACCCTCCAGAAGGAAGGTCAGTGTCAGCACAAATTCAGAGATGATTTGAGGATCTACAGCTGAGTGACGCACAAATAAGATACATTTTTGATAATAGTTAAAAGTACTTGAGTGCCTTTTTAAGGTTTATTTCCTACGTTTATTGTCACTTTAAATATTTGATTTCGCTTAAAGAAGAACTCTGGGGACAATTTTTATTAACACTTCCAGTGGGGCTACCCCCATACTGCAAGGGTTAACTGTTGTTTGTTTTTAGGTGCTAAAAACAAAAAGGTATACTTGCCCGGTCATTCCAGCCAGCTTGTTCTTAGACTGGGTCCCTAGAGCCTCTCTCCCCCTCCTCTGCAGCGGTCTAAGAATCCTTTTGTCATCATGCTGTATACAAGTGTATAGATGTGAGCATGCTAAGTAACATTCCATCTGTGCAGAAGAGGAGGGGACACGCTTCAGTGACTGGAGAAGCAGGGAGTCAGCTCAGCTCACGGGTGAGTATAACTTTTTTTTTAGCACCTAGATACAACCGAGCAGTAATCACTTTTGAAGTGTGGGGGTAACTCCACTGCAAGGATTAATAAAACATTTCCCTTCAATTCTTCTCTATGCTTAGTGTCCAAATCTTTTAAAGCAAGCTCGTTTAAAAAAAAATTACTTAGAGCTCTGGGTGGGATGAGATCTCCAGTCCTGGGGCCAGGTGTTACCAATGACCAGCTTGGGCTGAACAAGTGGCTGAGAGCAGCCTTATTAGAAGCCAGCTCAGTACTCAGAGTGGTGAGAGAGTTGTGTTTGAGTTGTGTGTGTTCAAGGCAGAATCAGGTGCGTGCTTGACACACGTGGAACAGCCAGGGGAGGCTGGGAGAGGCCAGGAAGGTCGGTGACCCGAGGGACCTGTTGGACGCACTGCTGGGAGAGCAGTGTGAGTGCACACGAGGGGAGATGTCGGGAAGGTCGGTGACCCTAGGACCTGTGGGACACACTGCTGAAAGAGTGAGGGCTCACGAGGGGCGAGCAGTGTGAGTTTCTTGGAGCTCTGGAAAGCTACAGAGCGAAACTAAAAGACTGTCCTTTATGTTGCTGCTAGAAACTGTCTTGTGCAACAGGGGAGGTCTACCCTGTGGATGGAATGAGATGTTTGGTGTTTGCCCTTAATAAAACTGCATTTTACTTGCACCTCCGGTCTACAGTCGAGTGTCCTTGTTACAATATATATATATATACACACACACACACACACACACAAATACTCATTTATTTAGTATGCCACGGGCATTAAAATAGAAATCCTAGATTAAATATAACCCATGGGGTGGCTATGAAAGTCTATTGTACTACACTAAGTGTGTTCGTTTGTTTTATCAGATCCCATGGAATGGTCCTCAGGTAATGTTCAGAAGTGGATCTTATGGACAGAGCACCAGTATCGCCTTCCGCAAGTGGGTCGCAGCTTTCAGGATCTAACTGGAAGAGATCTGTGCTCCCTAAATGAAGATGGTTTCCGAGACAGGTCTCCGCTGTGTGGGGATGTCTTGTATGCTCACCTGGACATCTGGAAGTCAGGTAAAACGATAACATTGGAGACCATATGTGAGGTTTATAATTTAATTTTGGATTCCTTTCACCTATCTTAAAGTGCATGTAAATCCTAATAATGAACTTCTATTAATTGTTACCTTTTGGCCTGTTAAATATACAATTGAAAGGGTTTGGTTAATAATGTCAGAAATTCAGAGCTGTCTTGTGTCCCATGCACACTTTCTGTGTTATCTCAAGGAGTCTAATTCGCTCTTATAGTTCTTTTCTTGAACTGTACAATAATCAGTGTCTATGTTATAGAAATAGGAGAGTGGGAGGGAATCAGTAGCTATGCAAAAGACAAGTGTGTGGGGCTCACACCATTAAGTTCATAAAAATGTTGTGAGCCCATTACAGGACTTAGTAGCTGTGTGAATTCTGGCAGATCAACAGGATTTTTTCTCTACTTGCAGGGTCTTTAAAAATGTGCATGTATTGCAGATATGTACTGCATATATTTTATTTATTTTGCCCTGACTTATGCTTTTAATGTTGCTTTTGTCTCTGCAGCAGCCTGGATGAAAGAAAAGACAGGATCTAGTGACATGAGATACTGTGGTAAGAGAGATAAAGTCTACCACCTATAATGCAATGAACACTATGCAGCAGATCCTATTGTTTAATTTATTCATAAGCTTGGTCGTTGTGAACACATTAAACTTTACTTTACTACATACTTTAGCAGATTTTTTTAAGTGATTATGGGTGGGACTGAAGACGTGTCTCCTAATTCTGTGCTGTGCAATGTACTTATGCTTTAAACAGTGCAACAGCCATACAAGTTTGGCGTGGTAAGCTAAAGAAAAAAGATCCCCTAAAATTAGTGAGAAACACGGTAGTCAAAAAGTATGTGCATTTCTCACTTCCTTCACCGGTCCAAAAAAAGGGTTTATTTCTCCTTATAGGATAATCGGTAGAGCCATGGAAATCAAAAAAAGTATTTTGCATTGTGACGGATTCTCTTTGTTTGCACATATCATGCATGACACTAATATTCATAGGAATCATATTGCAGAAAAAGTACTGATAGATTTGATTACACTGAAAGTGCATCAGCCCATGAGACAGTCTTCATGCACATTTGACTTGCTTTTTGCCTGTGGAAAAGTCCACAAGGTAAGTAAACTAAACAGAGAACATTTATACAAAAGAAAACATATTTAGAAAAGAGAAAATATGTTATTTGCTTTTTTGTAGATACTCAGCTGTACATACACACAGTAAAATACTGTATGGATCACAACAATTGGGTGACAAATCTAAGTTTATTAAATATATTATTATTATTATACAGGATTTATATAGCGCCAATAGTTTGCACAGCGCTTTACAATATAAGGAAGACATTACAGTCACAATACAATTTAAGACAAGATGGTAAGGAGGGCCCTGCCCGTGAGGGCTTACAATCTAAAATATATAGCTAAACAGCTTTCTAAAATATTATGTAATACAAAATAGCTGTATTTTCTCCAGGGTATTTAATAACATTAAATGTAATAGTGAGCTACTCTAAGAAATGGAATCAGCCTCTGTACAGGTAGTCAGGGAAAAAAGCTGGCTTAGTGTAGCTTTACCTTTTGCACTCCATGTCCCCTTAAAGTAGTATAGTCTTATTTTTTTTTTTACATATATTTACTGCTAGCAAGCAGTAGCAGACTTACCAGTACTTGGTTGCCTCCAGGGCTTTTACAAAATGCAATGTTCACAATCCTTTTCACACTGGAGGCAGAGCAATGGGTAAACAAGGAGTATATTTGGTATCAGGAGTACAGTGGCCACAAAGGGTAACAGGGACTGGTGTCATGCTAGGAACATAGTCAGGAAGAAGGCAAAAGATCGAACCAGATGGTAGGCAGGTGGTTACACATGGTCATGTAAACAAAGGGTCAGATAAGATGGCAGAGACATGGTAATTTACCTGGCAAAGGGCCTGTTAATGTGGCAGACAGAGACATGGTCAGTATATGGACAAAGGGTCAGTTCACATGGCAGGCTTAAACGTGGTCCTACCAGGAAGGTAGGACCAATCAGAGAGCATTACCTGGTAACAAGACCCCAACAAGCTAAAAATTTAGGCATGACTTCCACATGCAGAAGATGGCGTTCAATGAGAAGCTTGGAGGAGGTGCCTAAGGTGCGGCCATGTTGCCTGGATAACAGGATGCTGGGTCACAAGGCCATATACGTTAGTCACAGTGGGCTGGGAGGTGGGCAGGCCAGCGTGGGATGCAGGATTTAAAGGGAGCCATCGGACAAGGCAAGTCCTTACAAGCGGGCATTTTTGCTGAATGTCATTTAAAGGAGAACTATGAGATGAGTGATTTCCACTCACCTCATAGTTCTAGCCGACCTGTGACAATGAGACTGTCACAGGTCAGCTCAGTAGATCGGAAGGTGATCGAACACATACCAGGTTCGCTCACCTCTCGATCCTGTCACGGCTCTCTGCCGTGACAGGGGGAGGGGCTGGATTCCACTCTCCCCGCTCCGATCTGCCAGCGCTGACTGGCGGAACGGACGGGGAGGGGGCGGGTAGAGCTGGCTCTGCCTCTAGATAGGCAGAGCCAGCTGTCACTCACGCAGCTGGGCGGATCCCGTCATCTACGTCAGGATCCGCTCCGGCGTCTCAGTATACCGTGAGCTGTAGCTCGCGGTATACTGAGCTTAGGGTAACGGGAGGACGCTAGTTTGTGTCCTCCCGTTACCCTAAGGAGAACTATGGGGAAAAGCCCTGACCCCATAGTTCTCCTTTAATGCACAAGTCACAAGATTGGAATGTCTTTTGCAAGTGCTAAATATTCTGTAACAGTTGTATAATCCGTATAATCAAAAGAAATAGGCTTATTTGTTTTACATTTCCAAAAGGTAAACAAAATATTACTTCCAGCATCAAACCGGAAAAAAAGGCTTTTCTTCAGCGCAACAACAAAATAAAGTCAGCCTGTCTTTATAACAAATAAAATATGGCTTCTGACCACCTAAAGGCTTTTACTCGCAGGAGGGGTATCACAGTCTAAGAACTTTTGGGGTATTTCCCATCAGAGACAGCTCTCAGCAGTGCTCAGCAACTCAAACCTCTCCTGCAGATCTAACCCCTTACTGCCTCTTATAGGGAAAAGGAGATATATGGTGAAGTCAACTTACAATTGTAGTTCACTGCTAAAACTTAAGCTCTGGAAAGCCTGTCATTGTACCTTCATAATTAATTTTAATTAATTGTGCTCCTGCTTTAAAAAGATACATATTAAAGTGACACTAAACTCAGGAGTTAAATCTTAAAAATGTATTCAGGTACCTTTTAACTGTTAACAAAAATGTTACTTATTTGTGCATCACTCGGTTGTAAATCCTCAAATCATCTCTGAATGCATGCTAACATTGTTCTTCCTTCTGGAGGTTGGCTACTTTTGTTTCCCATTGCCCCTGTGCGTGTTGTAGTGTAGCCACCGCTCCAAACTCGCTCCTGTGATGGACTACAATCTCACATATCGTTTTCTAATTTGTATTGAAATTATAGTCTATCACAGGAGTGAGCTTGGAGCGGTGGCTACAGTGTCAGTATGAACTGTTGTTGTTATTGCACTGATAAATATAAACATCTGCTATTGATTAACATATAACATCTAGTACTGTAAACACTTTATGAACCAATTTGTTTTTGCAAGACCAGGAGCTGTGTAGAAGAAATCCCTTTTTTTTTTTATCTTTTCAGGAGGAAATGGATCTGTTGGTGAATGCTGGCCAGACACAGAAGTAGATTCCTCCAGCTCTGGGCAGCCGATTCATTTATGGCAATTCTTGAAAGAGCTTTTGCTAAAGCCACACAGTTATGGAAGTTCTATACGCTGGCTAAACAAAGAAAAGGGTAAGGAATCATGCTGCCTTCAATTAGCCATTTAATGCACCGTTAGTTTACCAGTATGTGCAAGAAGTCTCAACAGGCAGGGCTGTAGGTACCAGTATGCCACTCAAGGGCAACAATGGGGCAGCAGGTTTAAGGGGCAGCACCAAGCCTCAACATTTTTTAATTGGTTTCCTATTTTGTTTCCCCCTTCTGGACACATCTGTACATTTAATGCTAAATTAACTGTAGGAGTAAAGGAGCTTAGAAATATTAAAAGGAGTCACAAGACTGTCTATAGTTCAAGAAACATAAAGCAATCTTATTTGTTGGTCTGTGCCGTTAAAAAAAGTCAGTGATAAGAAAGCAGAAAACATTCTTCCTCCAATAGCATTAGTTTTTACTAAAAATAATCACATGACAAAAAGGAATCAGCTTATCTAGAGGACAAGGTGGGCCTAGGGCAGTATGGTGTCTAAATACAATTTTCCCATGAATCTGCATTATGGCATACTACATTTTCAGTATGCAAAACTAGAAATCCTATAGGAAGGAATCTAAGAACGATAACAACAATATCCTCTCTCCATCCCAGGTCTTTGCTGCTATGCAGCACCCCCATGGGGAAATCTCCCCTAACCCCATCATGGTCATGTCACTCTTTGTGGCACAGCTGCTTGACTCACTAGCCTGTGAGATTTTAGTGTATTCCTGTGGAGCCTAATATATTTCTGTGCCCCGCATCTTGTAGTGAATTTTTTGTAGGAATGTATTTAAAAAAAAACATTGGTTCCACTGGGGTGCCACTGAAAATAGTAGCTTAGCGTTCTGCTGGGTTCTTAGCTTGTCATGGCAGTAGATATCACCACTAGAATTCTTGATAGCTAATGTCAAATTTTATCCCAGGATAGAAAAATCTCTGCGACAGAAAATAATGGGATTAGAATACAGTGGAAAAATCAGTTTGATATTACAACAGAACATACAGTATGTGTATCACTCCGCAATGACCCTATATGTAGTATGGCAGGCTAACATTTAATTCTCAAGGCCTGGTTCTTTGTGTATGGTGAAGATGAAAAATAAGTTGGTTGGCAGTCACTTTAGCCTTTTTACCTATTATTGCTGAACTCAGTTCTAGCTGAGAGGGTTTAGGGGTACAGGAAGAAGAGCATAGAAGGAGGACAGGTACTCTAAAGTTGGCCCTTAAAGAGCAGCCTCTTGGTAATTGCTGGCCATGTGAAAGCAGCCAGGTAGCTGTATGATCCTGTCACAGCAGTCATAGTCTTTCTCTCTTTCAGTTGATCTCTCTCTGTAAATCTGGTTATTGACCCTTTTAGAGCAGTCAAGGATACCTTGATCTTTGGCCAATAGGTTATTTTTATAAGTTCATACGTTAGTTTCTATCCAGTTACTATGCCAGACTTCTCCATCACAATCAACAGCACTACAATCAACCCATACCATCAAGCCAGGGTGCCCGGCGTAATCCTTGATTCTAAACTCTTCTTTCAACCCCACATCCAATCACTATCCAAATCTTGCCGACTCAACCTCAACCAAAGCTTCTATTTAACTCTCTTGTAATATCTTGCCTGGACTACTGTAACTCCCTTCTTGTTGTCCTACCACTAAACAGGCTATCCCCATTTCAGTCTATCACGAATGCTGCTTCCAGACTCATCCACCTCACCAACCGATTAGCATCCACCACCCCCCTCGCCAATCGCTCCACTGGCTCCCACTTGCCCAATATATAAAATTCAAAATACTAACTACAAAGCCATCTACAACTCTGCCCCAACCTACATCACCCACCTCATCTCAAAATATCCCCCAAACTGCCCCCTTTGCTCTTTCCAAGACCTCCTGCTCTCAAACTCTTTTGTCACCTCCTCGCATGCTCGCCTCTGTCCACCTTTAGGCGATCCTTGAAAACTCTTCTCTTCAGGGAGACCTATTCCACCTTGATATAACCATAATTTCAGTTCTTCCATTAAATCATCACAAACAGTTATCACCTTTTGTATCACTTGCCCCTCCTACTAAATTGTAAGCTCTCACGTGGGGCCCTCCTACCTCCTGCACTGAAATTGTATTGTTAACTGTATTGTCTCCCTCAGTTTTGCAAAGCGCTGCACAAACTGTTGGCGCTATATAAATCCTGTATAATAATAATAATAATATAAAAAAATAGAACAGTCTTTTAGAACACAAACCCAGATGGGCTGCTTAATGTCTAACATATAATGCAATCTAACTACAGTATATCTGTAGAGGGTGTGTAGTATCTGCGGACAACACCTAATCTACTGTCTAGTGTACTGTCTACAGTACTGTCAAACTGTCGTTTGAGCATGCAAATGTAAGTTATAACCAAAGCCTAATCAAGCAACTTTAAAACAAGGGTGTCTTGTCTTACATGATTTTCCAAGGATTTGAAGTGACACCATATGCCAGATGAGCAATTTTGTTAAAAGAAATGGTGTAAATTGAAATAATACAGGTCATTCAGGTGTATTTGGGATCTGGGAGTGGAGTAGATGCAGCATGAAGCTTCAAGGTATTGTTTTCTATGTACATACAGTGCCATACTTTGTTTACAGAGATTCAATGACATTTATCCTGCAATTTGGAGTTGTGCTGGCAGGCATATTACAGGGTTTTTTTTAAAGCAATATGTTTGTGGAAGACACAGCTTAATTTATATACAGCAGCCCCAGTCATTCACTTTTATATAGTGTAAATGGGTACAAAAAGTGCAGAACATTGGCAAACATTGTCTAAATACAAGAGGCATATGTATGCACACTTGAAACTTGGTCACCTTTCTGTATTTCTTCCTGACCTATACAGTAATCCAGTGTGAAACTTTGCCTCTGGGCATGAGTGCCCTATAAGAAAGGACAGTCACTGCTGCCTTCTCTCTGTGTGCAGTGATTCTTGTCGGTGGAGCTAGCACTAGCTGTAAGATTTGTACTCAAATGTAAACACTTATCTGAGTGGTTACATGCAAATAGGGCCTCTGATTGACGTTGGCATGGCATTTCTTGTAGAAGATAAAAATCACCAGCACTCAAGTAGTAGCAATAAATCCTTGTGCTTATTTATTGAAGTGAAACGTCACAAACATGATACAGCCAACATTTCGGGGCCACGCAGGGCAACATAGTGTATTTCTGGCTACGGCAAATCAGACAGTCTATATACGGCCATAGTAGAGAGTGCAGTTGCATCCAAAGGTGCAGTTTAGCTGCCTCTGAACACAGAAAACTATCCGCCCTTATTCACGTGTCTGAATGAGGCCTTAGCAGGCTGAGACAGCTCTTAGAGCAGGCTGGATTGCTTAACTTCACTATAGTCTATGGATCAATCTCAAGGAAAAAAAGGGACCTGCATGCAAAATAGCAGGGGTGTCTAGATCAAACACTGGTTGAACAGATTTACAAATCTTTTGGCAGGTAGAAGTTCATGTATTTGCATTTTAACGGCCTGGATTTCAGCTCTGAAAGGGCTGCTAAAAAAAACTAGCTGGTTTATGAAAAGGTAGTTTTAATAATTAAAATGTCAACTAATAAAGCAAAGTGGCTGCACAATAAAGTTATACATGTTATAGTAGAGCTACACCCTATTACCCTAAATGGAGAACATTTAGTTTTATAAACCATTTACATAGTAAAAATGGAGAACATTTAGTTTTATAAGCCATTTACATAGTAAAAACAACTGTCATTTAAAAAAAAAAAGAAAATGCTATTTTTTACTTTTTTTCATCCCTTATTACATCTCAGTGCTGCTGATTTCCTCCAGCATTTTTTAGCCATTACCTATACACACTCTTGCTCTAGTGTCAGCTGCACTTCTTTGCTCTGTACCATGTTCCTGATAGTTGCAGTGTTGGAACTGCACAATGCACATTGACATGCCGACTTGTAGTATCCATCAGTGGCACACTTGGGAGACAGTTGTAACCCCATGACAGGATGTGTTAGAAGAATATCCATGGTTGGATCACCACATATTATTTTAATGAAAGCTGCAAAAGACTGAAAAATATTTTTGAAATGACATTAACATATTTTAATTCTACTTTAATTATTTCTGTTTTTGTACAGGTATAGACACTTGCATATTTGTAAATGTTATTGGCAGCTCTCTCACACATAGTAACTCTTTAATTTTAGGTTTAGGGGCCTTTCATCTTTCCATGTTACATTTCTATTATGCTATTTTTTGCCCCTACAGGTATTTTTAAGATCGAAGACTCTGCTCAAGTTGCACGCCTCTGGGGTATCCGAAAAAACCGCCCAGCAATGAACTATGATAAACTGAGCCGCTCAATTCGACAATACTACAAAAAAGGAATCATCCGCAAGCCAGATGTATCACAACGCCTTGTCTACCAATTTGTGCAACCATTATAGAAAATGTCAACCTATATGGATCCAAGACAAACTGGCATTTCAAAAAGGTGAAATGCCGAAGAAGGAAAGGATACCAAAACACTGGATGATCTGCACACTGGAATACAGCAGTCCTATTCTTTCCGGGTCTATATTTATTAAAGAATCATTTTCTCTAACAAGCTGATCAAGGTTTGTAGTGCCACAAAAACCCAATATTGTTATGCTTCAAGAGACGTAAACCAGCGCAAGAGACTTAGAGTCTTTTACACTTTCCATTTACTCAGTTATCATCACTACCTGCTTTCTTAGAGATACTCACTGATGTGAGACCTGCTGGACTCAGTGACCTTGTAGGACAATAGGAGGTGGGTAGAGTAGGACAGAGTGACCACAAAGCACTGTGCGCATACTGTAAAAATAATACAAAACCAAATACATTAGCGTAAAACTTGACATGAATGTATGTTTTAGATCTGTACACACTACATGAAGTGGTAAATTGTAGAAGAATTATTTATTGTAGCTGCATAACCTATAAATTATACAACACACCAAATGAAACTCAGAAATCAAAGTGCCATTATGGGTGTATGAGTGCATGAATATATGTTTATATATCACTCTTAGGTAAAACATACTGTTGTTGTGTGTTGATAGGATGTTTTACTGCATTATTCATGTGATTACTTTCTTCCTTTTATTTTACATTTCAACCTAGTTCTCAATACTGCCAAATACAACTGATTTTTATAGATAAATGTTGCCATTCATAGTAAAATTTATATTTGTACACATTTTTGCTTTTTGTTATCTCTTAATGCTTCTTGGTGCCCACTACAGTTTATTTACAAGTGACATGTATTAAATAATATTTGTATTTAACTGGGCAGAGAAATATATTATACGCTTCTCATGTTGTAGAGTGTTTGTGGTAGTATATGTAGCTGTATTATTGCCTGGTACATTTCTATTATTTGTGAAATAAATACTAAATATGGAACGTTTTACCAGTAAATGTACACGCAGTGGCCACTTTGTATGGTACGCACAAAGTGCTAGATGTGGTGGCTGCAACATCTCATTAAATGATCTTCTCTGTTTTTCACACATTACAGTCCCAAGAGCAGTCTTTCCCAACATTTTAAACCTAGAAAAACACTTTAAAGCGTAGCTTCACTTTTGTTGAGAAAAAAATAATCCACTTCGGGGTACGTTGAATATATTTTAACTAACGTTGTTGCAGATTCCTACCTTTTTCTGTTTTCAAGAAAAAGCAGTTTGTTTCACCATGTCCTTTCCAAACTGATGCCTGAAAGGGAAGGTCAGGGTCATTGTAACCACCTGGTGCACTTTCTGTGTTGTAATGAGGAAAGTTACAGTGTTTGCATCCCTGTGGAAGTAGATACTCTTTAGGGAGCAGCTCACCAAAAATGAAATTCCTATTGCAGTGGGGTGCTTAAATTTTGACTTGCATCTTAGTGCAGACTTCTGGGAAAATCTGGAAGCCAATCAGAAACCAAAACACATGACATTTCTGGGGGCATTCCTTCAGGTTGCCATATTGCATGGAATTTTTTTGAACAGTTTTAGAAAATTACAGCGGCTTCAGATTGAAATTGAATGGTAATTTTTAATTACATTAAACAACAAAATGGCTTGTGTAGCATTTTCATATGCTATATTATTTTTTTAAACAAATGTGGATTTTCCCTTGAAATAATTTTCAGGTCATGCAGATATATTATTACATCTACAGCTCATAATATGTTAGAGTGCAATACAGCGTTCATAAGTTATCAATGGCCTGGTGTACAGTGGTATAGCTAGCCTATTTGACACCTTTTCTACACGACAAAATTAATTTTAGTAAAATCAAAAAATGAAACTAGTATTAATCATGTCCAAAAAAAAATGCAGACAAGAAATCTTAGTTTCCCCTTGTACTGGTGGTTAGTGGAGAAGTACCCCCTTACATTTTTACATTGGTGGTCAGTGAATAAGTGCCCTCTTAAATTGATGATCAGTGTAAGGTTCCATTAAACTGGTGGCTAGTAAAGGGCCCCCTTACATTGGTGGTCAGTGGAAGAAGGGCCTCTTTAGTCTGATGGCCATTGGGTGTAAGAATACCCTTGACACTGGGGGTCAGTGCAAAATGCATTGTACACATTTATTTCCTCACATCTGCCTACAATAAATCATAGTGACTTAGGATCTAAAAGTCTGAGCAGCCTGTACTAAATTAGGAGGTGGGAGGTATGTGCACATAAAGGTAACATAGGATAACTTATGAACTGTCACATAGTTTCCACTTTCAGTGCTCTTATCTTCTTGTACATAACCTAGGGGCACACTGTTAGGGAACCAAGAAACCAGACAGAAACTTAAAATGCAGGTTAAATATAACAGGAGTTTATTAAAAATAACAATAAACAAAATATCAAAAAACAATGGAGAAAGTCCAGGACATCGTTGGTGCCAAGCCAGAGGCCAGATGCCAAAGCAGGTAGTCAGCCAAACCAGGTGTTGGAACATTGAGAGCAGGATGAAGGGAAACAAGAGCTGGAGTCAGGAACCAGGAGAACAGTCAACCAGAGCCAGGGTCATACATGGAGAACAGGAATTACAGCAGAGCACTTGGTAGATCTGGACACATGCCAGGGCGGAGACTAAATAGACAAGCTGATGGTTAAATAGTGAACTGGTGTTTCCATCATCAGTCTGAGAAAGTTGACAGAAGTTTGACAGAAGTTGCAGAATGATGATGATTACGGATTTGGTCATAAGAAGGCGCCAAAGAGGAACGAACAGTGTCAGACACATTGCATAGAAGACATGCTGCAGCTGAAAAAGTAATTTTTACACTACTCATATTTTTGGGCACCAGAGACGTGCCCTGCTCTCATCAGTACCACCTGATAGCTTCGTAGATGTGGAAATGCATCATGCTTTCAGAGGCATTTATCTTGGATTTCAGCTTAGTTTGCAATGTCTCTGATATCCTTATGCATTAACATATGTTTGTATACACAAGCTCTAACGTGTATTGCCCAATATACGGTGAGAGCAAGCTCTTGCTCCCAGAGCCTTCTTTAACAGAAGGACTCTGTCAATAAAATGAAAGTACCCATAAAGGAGTTACCTGTAAAGAAAACAGATATTACTTACCTCTCCCACTGCCTGTGTCACTGTAATACAATGAAATCATTTCCTGAATTCTCATCAGGAAACAACACTTCTGGGAGTGTCAAATTCCTGGTTCCACACTGCGCTCAGTGGTTCCTACTACCTACTGCTACATCACTATTGAAGATACAACCCCCTCTCTCCTAGAAAAGATGGCAACTTCTTAACTAGTTAACAAAGTCTGCAGAAAGCAAAATGGTAGTGCTGGACTTTTTTTTAGCAAACCCTGCATGCTTTTGAAGTTGAACAAATACCATTAGAGTTTCCCTTCAAGAGCAATGTTTAGGGCTAACAACATAAATTACAGCATTTTCCTAAGCTCTGCCCACCTGTATTGACTACTCTTATTTCAAAAAAGTCCATTTAAGCTGAATTCCAGGCAGAGATTAAAAACACTATTTAATCTTTTTTTTTTTGTACTGTACAGTATATTTGTGTTAATCTAATAACAGAAACTTACTGATAGAAAGCAGAAGAGTAGATTGGTTATAATGATGGTCCTTAATTGTTTATCAGCTATATGGGGGTAGGTCAGGAACCAAGCCTTGTTTCACTACAGTGAAGGAAAGAATGATGACAGGGCTTTAGTACTGAATGGCCAAAACAGGCTGTGGTGTAGGGTGACAGAGCTGCCAGAAGTAGGACACAGCTACCCAAACATGAAGTTGCCAGTAACACATTTTCATGTATAATAAATGGTTCAAGACTGCCACCCTGTCTGTCAGAACAATCCATCTGGGTCGTCACTGTTGCTGTCCCGGCATTTTTGTTGGTAAATTACTGAGTACTTTGTGTTCAATCGCTCTGAGTTTGAAACCGTAGAAACTAAATGCTTGCAGAGCATAGTGACATCTTGCCCTACTATTCTAGAAGTTGCTTCTAAGTATAAGGGAACAGAGTGGGCAAACTCTCTTTCAGCCTCTCCTCCTCTAGCTTTGGTGTGCCGTGTGTGGTTAAGATGTCTGCTCTTGTTAGTGTGATACTGAAGCTGGCCATACACTGTTTGAATTTTGGTGAAGTAATGCTGACATGGCCAAAATTTTAGTAGTGTGTGGCCCAGTCAGCACCCTTCTGTTCAACAACAGTCGATTTTTCTAATTATCTGCTGTCACCATTCAGGTATGCTGTCAGAGTGCAATGGCCAGGCGGGGGGGGAGTAAATCTTCCATCAATGCTGGTTAGCGTGGATGGGGGAATCAAGCATTTTGTTTCTCATTCAGCCCTAGAATAAGTGTATGGCCAGCTTAATTCTAGCCTTTTCATTGGGCTGGGATGATAGGCACAGGACAGTTGACCTTAGCTTATGAAATTATACGTAGATAATCAAATTGTCCACCTGCACTACCACCTCCACTGGTTTCCTCCTGTAGGTGTCAAATGTATGCTCAACCCATGAGACCCATCAACCCATGAGATTTTTATTTATAACCAAGTGCATCAGCACCAATGTTGCAAATGGTAGGGATATCTGCTAATACAATCATTGAAAAGATATAAGAGTAAGCACACCACATTTAAAGAATGCTTTTGCCATTAAGTTGTATTCAAAATATATAGAAGCACTATAGAGTAATAGCTACAAATATCCAAGTATGTATTTGCTACACTGTTAATTCCAACCTATATCCAAAAGAATACATGCATGTAGATGGATAAAACGAGAACCACTTGGTCATTTGGAGCTAAGGTTTTAAACACATACATGAGGTTAGTATCCAAAATAGAGTAGTGAGAGAAAAAGCAGAGCCAAATTCTGATGGAAAGAGATAGGAAGAGGAGGAAGAACACAACATTTGCGGGGTGAAAGAACCCTCTTTTCATGGACCTCCTGTCTGACTTAACAGTTACATACAGGCGCCATATACACTGAGTGGCCAGAATATTATGACCACCCCATCAGTGCTTTGTTGGGCCACGAGATGACTCCACAAAATGATGACTTTGTTGGGCCGCCTCATTACTCCACTAGATGTTGAAAGGTGATGCGAGGAATCTGACACTGCACTGTTGCCCTTCTGTTGTCTTGTACCAGTCTTGCCACTCTCCGTTCTGCCCTAACATTGACTAGTCGCTGACGGCCACAATTTGCACGTTCAGACCCAGATTTTCGGCTGACAGTCCAGTCTTTAAACACTTTAACAACAGCTGCTCTTGAACATTTAACGAATTCTGCTGTTTTCCTGATACTCGCTTCATGGCTCCGAGCGCCAACAATCATCCCACGTTCAAAGGCTGTTAAATCGCGTTGTTTACCCATATCTTCAGAAAAAAATAACTTCTACTGTCGTGGTAAACAACCTGCTTCCCTATTTATAATGGTCTGGCCCTCTAGCAACTTCAGCGCTAAATTATAGCTAATTATAGCTAATTTGCCTACAAACATCAGGTGGTCATAATAATCTGGCCACTCAGTGTATATAGTTGCGACACCTAGCAGCTAGTCCCCCAGACCAGTCACATATGATGTCACTGCCGGACCAGATGTCTAGCAGTGACAACATTTCCAGTGTCACCATGTTCATGGGACTTGCCAACCACACATGGCTGGACCATTTGCCAACCAGTTTATCATAGGAAGTGATGCCACTGCAAAAACTGGAACAGTTGTCAAACGTGGCTGGATGGACTGACTCTTGAATTCTACATAATCTGTCTACTCCATCTTTCACACATATATTTAGCTGTAATTATAGCTATTAACGGCTGAGACCAATGCTTGTGATTCTTATCACTTGACAATGCAAATTTCTAATCAAACATAAACTTTAAATACACAATCCAGTCATTGCACCGGTCTTTCACATCACTTGTGAAAGTTACATGGTACATGGTCTCATTAATTAAATAGCTTTCTGTAAATCTCTGTCATTCATGCCAAATCTAATCTCCAGGAACACTCTTTCTTACACAATATACTTTTACACATTGCAAAGTTAACAAGGTTTATTTACTTACTAATATTAGTATACATGAAATGAGCTTGGTTATCACTGTGTGTGAAAGCATTATCGTTATTCTGGACTCTGAGATTTCTGTAATGTTGTGAGTGTAATGCTGCACTATTCAGGTTCCCACGATGTCTTTTAATCACAGTATGAACACACAGTGCCTGTTTGCAGACTAATGCAGCCCTATTGTATGTAGGCCCCTCCCTGTAGCAGTCTTCTCACGCTGATGAAAGGTGGGGGGAAGTTGTTAATATAAAAGTAACTAGAGTATATATTACATTGATTATATCAATCAAGTGTAATGTGTAAACAAACTTGCCACACATTTTAAATATGTAACACATTATAGAGCCAGTTCACCAGTGCTATTATAATAAAAAGTTTTGGTGAGTCAGGTTGTATCTGATGATACAGCATATAATTCACATATATCTTTTGGGCAAATTGTGTGCAATCAGCATGTTTAAAACATGTCACTAAAATATCAAAAGGATTAAGTCCTGGTACAGACAGTGAAAAAGACAATTGATTGCTTCTTGGCAAAATAACCGGTAGTTGAACGGAGCCTCTGTAACCGTCAGGAGCCATTTAGCTCACTGCACCCTTAAAAACAATCACCTAAATATGGCGTTCTCCAATACATTCTGCCCACACTTCACTGAAACTTCAGGGACATGAAAACTCTCAATTTAACGTATACCTAAAAAAAGTGAGACATACAAAGCATTATTGTAAAACATACTGTCTCTTTTTTCATTGTCTTTTAAATGTTTGTTAATGCAAGCCATCCTCAGGGTTCTGCTCAGACTGGCAAATGGACATGATTTGTACTATATCCAACCAGGCTATTCATCTGGTTCCTTAACCACTTGAAGTCTGGGGTGTTAAACCCCCTTCCCATCCAGGCCATTTTTCAGTATTCAGCGCTGCAGTACTTTGACTGACATTTATTCCGTCATGCAACGCTGTACTGAAATGAATTTTATACAATTTTTTCGGGACAGATAGAGCTTTCTTTTGGTGGTATTTAATAACCACTGGGGTTTTTATTTTTTACTATATTAAGAAAAAATTACTGAAAAAAAAACTAAAAAACTGTTCCCTCTATATTAAATTATAAAACATTTCTTATTACCCAATTTTTTGGTAAAATATAAAAGATGGAGTCATGTCTGGTAAAAAGACACCAAACATGTCAAGGCTTAAAACCTCAAAAAACTACAAAAACCAAAATTGGCCATAGGCTACGCTTTAAAAGCTTTTACCGCTCATCAGTTTAGTGTTATCAGTGATTGATGGCCCTAAAATTATTGCTCTCACTCCGACGTTCGCGGCGATATGTAACATGTGTAGCGCAATTGTCTTTTTCGCTCGCTGGCGCTTCTGACGCATATTTACGTTTATATGTGCGTAAGCGTGGGGGTGGATGACTTAAAACATTTTGTTTTGTTTTTTTTACTTTTTTTATATGTGACATATTATTTTTTTACTTTTTCATTTTCTTTACTTTTTTTTTACACTAAATGTTATTGCTATCACATAGGGGGTTAACAATCCACTATATAATAGCAAAGGCACACTGACAGGTCCTCTTTATGGAGACATTAGGGGTCCCTAATGTCACCTGGGGACCCTCAAAGAAGCTGATGAAGCAAAGATCTGCTTCATCAGCTTTTTCTCTCTGGCTATAGCAGCCAGATGACTGACAGGTGAATGCGGAAGTGATGTATTACACATCACTTCCGCATTCACAGTACGGAGGGAGATCAGCAAGGAGGAAGATGCTGATCTCCCTCCCATCTTGCTCCTGACACCCTCCTGAGCCGGTCCAGGGCCGCAGATGGGGCAGCAGATCCCAGGATTGAAGGTGAGGGAGTAGTTTTTTCCTGCCCGTGCGCTAGGGGTGCGCGAGCAGAAAAAAAAAAGACTTCTATCTACGGCAACCCCCCCATGTGAGTCTGCCATCCGTCCGTTTTTTTGCAACGGGCGGACGGCGAGTGGTTAAACTCCCTTCCCTTTTGCTCTAGCTGTTTCAACCACTTGTTTGGTTATATGAAACCAAGCTAAATTTCCTATTCTTGGCTCGTGCACTTTTTAATAATAGTAATGGCTGTCATACTTATGAAATAATTTAATATAAATGCAGCCTTTCGCATTGTTCTAATGTCACAACTAAAATTGTGACACAGTTGAAGAATCTTTTTTTCTCTGCGCTGCCAGTGTCATGTGTAGCTACCTTGGACAATACGTCTGTCTCTTCTATATTCTCCTTGTTTTAATTTTTTTTAATTAGGATTCAGCTTTTCCGCTCTTTCTCATAATGTAAGGGCTTGTTCACACCGAAAGCGTGTTCGGCAAAGTTTTGCCACACGTTTGATCACACTGTGGGCGGGTGGCGTGGAAGCGGTGCCATTGAATTCAATGCACCACCACGCCCCCTCCCGTTCCAAAACGCAGGGGGAAGTTTCTCAGTGATTGGGTTGCGTTCCAGCAGCTGCCGCTCTGGAACGCACACGCTTTCGGTATGGACAAGGCCTAAGTCTATATGCAAGCAAACTCATTTAACCCTTTCGCTGTCAGAACCATTTATTTTTTATTTTTTTTGCACACGTTAAAATGCACATTTTAGGCTTAAAGATTACATAACCCCCCTTCGAAAAAATATTACATATTTTTTAAAGTGGACACCCTGTAGAATAAAATGGAAGTGAATGATAATTGTGCTTACCCCCTCTAGAGGCAGAGCATGCTGTGCCCACCCTATAAACCGAGTGATCAGCGGTATTTAATGGCTTAGTTCTCAATCACTAGAGCCGACATTTGACACGTCGGCTCTAACTTTTGGGATGAGTGTATCACTCATCCCATAATTCTCCATGAATGTAACAGTGAACAATGGCCCTTGAATATTGTTCTCACTCCAGCATGTGTAATATTTGGGTTTTAAAATATTTTTTGTTTTTTTTCCCCATTATTTTATTAAACTTGAATTTTTAAAACATTTTTAACTTAACTTTTTTGCTATCAAAAAATGGGCTGATAGATTAGATCCCTAATGCCACCTCTTTACTGTTTTAAAGCTGACTGAGCAAAGACTGTGCTCGATTAGCTTCCTACCCGGCCAGAGAGACATTGATAGCTCTGAACTCGAACATACTCAGAGCTTCTGGGAGGACAAACATGGGAATAAAAGTCCTCAAATTTGTTTTGATCTAGCAAAGTATCCACAGTTGTGGAACTTTAGCCAAAGAGCTAAGAATGATCACTTTATAAAGGAAAGGCGAGTCCAGGCCAAGGGACCAACTCACAATAGAATCCCTGAAGAAGCAAGCATTGAACTGCTCTGGGAAAGCTGAGTCAATGCCCACACATAAGGATAGCCCTGAGAGTGTAGTTCTCCATGATGGGGAGTAGGAACCACCCTACAGACCCTGAGAGACTGAGGGTGCATATCAGTGACCAATAGATTCATAAGGACTGTCTGCATATCTCGCCTCTGGCCAAGACTCCAAGATACCAAAGGGGAGACTAAGGAACAAGAGAAGAGATGTAAAGAGGGCATGCCCCAAGTACCCCCTTAGCCCTAAAATAGGAAGGTGAGAGCGTGAACATTAGGGAAAATTCCCCTAACACAAAGAAAGCTGAGTGCTTCATTGATGATCTGTGCTGGTCATCCCTGCTTGTTGGTGAATTATAGTTACCAACACTAGACAACTGTAAGGCTCCAACTGATGAAAACTTGAAGGAGTTGGGCCTTTTGGGAAAATTGTGGCTATATGAGTCCAGAAAAACGGTCCCTTTTTAAGGAAGGTCACTTTTCTTAGCATTTACTTTGTGAGATGCTAAGAAAATGCACTAAGGCGGACATAAGGTCCAGTGCTGTCAAAAACTACAAGAGCCCTTAAAGGACACTGAGGAGTCAGGATCTTGCTAGGGAAGGTAGCAGTGAAAACTGGTACCAACTGACTCCATGTGGTTGATTTACTAACCTTTTAAACACACCACGAACGTGTATACACCTCTGTAGTGTGTTCCCTCCCAGCATGATCTATGGGAGGAATCGAAACACCTTTGTAGTGTGTACACACCCAGCAGGTGTGTTGTGCAAAGCCCTGCAATGAATTGCAAGGTAATGTGGTGTAAATTAGCTCTATGTTATGTTGTTTGCGTTGATGAATGCAGGAATGTAAATGCATGAGCTAACCATTTTTGTCTAAACTGTGAAGCAGCATTATATATGCATCATGTGCATGATTTTTCCATATATGGCATTAGTGGAAATATGCTTTTAGAGACTTTTTGGTTGATAAATACGTTTTGCTGTGTGAAAATCACACACACCTAGTGTGTGCGTGTGTTTAGGTTAGTAAATCACCCCCCATAACTTATAAGTGCCCTCTAAGGAGAGGCATACTGAGGATCAGCATTATCTAAGGATACAGAATTTCCATGACGAGGAGAGGCAATACCCTTTTAGGTAAAAACGTTCAAGGGTAAGTTCCAAATAAGACAGAAACAGGGGGTCCCAGAGTGCAAGGAACCTGAGACGGCCGAGTAAAGGCAAAGCTACGTGTAGTAGCACATGAAAGATGCCGCACGGCAGCTGAAATAGATGCCATATATAAGTAATTAGCCAGTTAGGTAAAGGGAGTATCAGGTGCATCCAAAACCAGGGAGGCATGATACTCGGTGATCCATCCACTTGTTCGAACAGTCCCCCCAGTAGAAGTGGGTGCACACCTGCATGCTGAAAGCTTGCTAGAGGCATTTGCAGATCTCTGGTTCTTGGACCTAAAGTCTGAGCAAGAGTTAGACTGCAAGAATCTCCAAGAACACATTGCTAAGGCAGAAGAGGTAGAGGGACTGGTTTCCTATGATTTTTCCACAAATCTCCTGCCTTCTGGTAGGAGCATACAGTGGCCCCCCAAGATGTTTCCAAGGGCAGAGTCAGAAGCCATTCCAAAGACATGATGTCCCTTGAAGCAAAGGAGAATGAGCTGTTTTTTGGATGACTCTTCAGCATCCTACAAACAAAGCCAAAATGTCCTATACATTCTACAGACATTAGTTCAGTTCAGAGGCTAATAATAAACCATCACAACTGAAGCACAATGTTCAAGACATCTCCTCCAACTGCTCCATAACATTAGGGCCTACCTCAGAGGTAGAAGGATTCTCTCTAAGGAGTTTACACCACTCTGATATGGTCTGACGGGTCAAAGCTACTGCTAACACAGGATGAAGAAACAAACCAGCTACCTCAAACTGGGATCTAAGGAGGGAATTCATCTTCTTCTCAGTTAGGTCCCCAAGGTTAGTATAGCTTCAACCTTTCTAGTGGTATCTCTGATAATGTGGAGTACTTCAGCGTCAACATTGGAGGCAGCTCACCTATTAGTGAATCACAAATCTCAATGGGAAAAAGCTATGGCCCAATCTCAGGCGGGGTCCAGAACTTTTCAGGGTGTTTGCATAGAGGAAAACCTCAACAGCAGGTGTGGCAGAAAGGTCTTTGCAGCTGCAGGAGCTCTAGTAGGAGGCTATAATAGCAGCCTCATATTCCAATGAATAAAATGGTTTGAAGCAACCCCTTTTAATCTGAGTCAACTGCAGGTGACCCAAAAACAGCCACTCCTGACTGTTGGTATTTTGAATCTAATTCAAAAATGGCAGGGATGGTGCCAGAGCACGCCTAAAATCCCTATGGACAGAATGATCCAGTAGCTGTAGTTTGTTATCTAGTAGATAAAAAACTGCAGGTTACCCAAAAACAGCCTGTTGGAATTTTGAACCTGAATCAGAAATAGCAGGGATGACGCCAGAGCACCAAAGAGAATGCCGAACGTGCAACACTCCACCGAGCTGATGTCAGCTCTTAATTCCTCAGCCTTAAGTCTTACCGCAATGAAGATGGAGGAGGCACAAAATGGCTCCCAACAGCACCAACTGTGAAGTAGCTCCCAGTGCTTCAGCCTGACTGGCCTTGCTCAGTAGGTGAGCCTTCAGAGACAGGGTCACACCAGAGGTTGTTCCAGGGCTCTGGATCCAGAAGGTGCTCTGAGGCTAGCTAACAGAGTACAAAAAAGGTCTGGAAAGCTTCACAGTACAGAGCCCGATAGTCTAATTCCTGGGTCACACCAGAGACTGTGCCATGCCTCTGGACCTAGAGAGCACACTGCAGCCAACTGACACGTTCCCAAAGGTCTGGAAATCCCCAAAATGAAGAGCCCAGTCCCCAAAGGTCACATTCCATTCTATCCCTATAAGTACTATATTCCTGTAACCTTCTATGGACAATAAAGAAATTAGGTTTGTTTAGTTTGGAAAAAAGATACTTTGGTGGTGTTCCTATACATTCAGTATCAGTAAAAATATGTAATTTTTTTCTTAGGGACTAAGGAGAAAGTGATTATGCAGCGTAATGCTTCACCAAAGGAGACAGCAATGGAAATAGCAATAGTAACATTTTCTTGCAATTTTTAACATCTAGATTTTTAATTACAAAAGACTAAAAAAAAATATTATGCTCCAGGTAAATGAGCCAAAGGATTTGTCTTCCTCCTGTAAGACAAATATGGCAAGAGATGCATAGTTGACCTGCTCTAGACCACAGCTGCAATTGTGAAAACTTCAACTTTACAGACATCGGTCTCATTCAACCTTAACAACTATGAATACCTTAACAATATTCTAAATTATAAAATAAACAGAATAAAATGTCAGTACAACCTTCAGCAAGAATCAAAGGTTTAGGCAGTGGATCCATGGGAAAAAAGTAGATTTTTAGAAATTCTGTTGCTGGCAAATTGATGCCAGCAACAGAATCAATTGCCTGGCATGGACCTTGTTCCTTTCCTGGTTGCATCATTAATTGATCTAATAGAGAAACTACAAAATTAAAAAACAAATAAGAAAGGACCAATTATAAAGGATTAGAAAGTCACATAACGACTACTCTGTTCTACATACACAGCCACAACCTAATAGGGAGCTCCATGTTCTAAATTGGAAAAGAACCAATCAGGAGGGATTCAGTGACAACTGCTATTGTACTTATGTACACAAACTTTCTCATCACTACCGGATGCCCAATTATGGCATGCAGCCAAGATAGTGCTTTCCTTTTTAATATGTTTTATTAAAGTTTTCCAGGTATAAAATACACAAGTCGTAACAATTAGTAAAAACAGCTTGTCGCCTAGGTCATAGGCAATAAACAACGCCATATAGAAATATGAGAAAGTGGGGATGGGGCGAAGGGAAGGCAAACAAACGGTTTACTGTAGAACTGGTAAAATAGGACTACAGGGGCAACAAAACCATATTTGCAACAGTAAAACTACCAAATAAGAAAAAAGTGGGGGGGGGGGAAGAAGGAGAGAAAAAGGTGACTGCTACCTGGGTGCTCCAATATTTTGGTTACTGGATGAGCCTAAGCGTCACAGGGTCTAGGGCTCATAGAAAAACGGAGGGCCATGAGTCTCATATCTTACAAATTTTTCTGCCAGTATCAATGAGAATACTAGAGAGGTGTTCATTCACAAAAAAACCTTGCATGCGTTGATGAAATTCAGCGTAGGGAATGGCCTGTTTTTTCCATGAATGAGCTATAGTCTGTTTGGTCGCTAGAAAACTATAGTTTGCCAATTGCCTTCGGGGCCGAGTAAGTTGTGGAATTTAGCAGTATAGTAAAGCCTATTGATACAGTATGTGGAAGATAGTATAAAGGAGCCTATGAATTTTAGACCAGAAACGGGCCACAAAAGTTACAGTGAACTAAAAGGGTACACATTTGCATATACAGTATATACATATATACACATGCAAATGAAGTTTGTATTAGACCTTCTGTGCCCATATTTGATACATTTACGGGCGTGCTGCCAACGTTCTCCCTTGCAATTTTGCGGTGTAGTAAAGCCTATTGATACAGTATGTGGAAGATAGTATAAACGAGCCTATGAATTTTAGACCAGAAACGGGCCACAAAAGAGCAGGTCCACCAAATGTGCATGATATCACCTACAACTGGGCACCCTCGGAAGCAAGTATTAGAGTAAGTTGGTTGAAGATGGAGGAGTCAGGAAGCAACTAGGTACCATCTTGATAGTACCTTATAAGAAGCTTTTTGGGTCAAGATAGTGCTTTTATATTGAGTAGAGGTGTTTATTTCTGATTGGTCAGTTGAGGATGTGTGCTGTATATAAAGGCATACCTCACAGGCTTAAAATTACGCTGGATATGCTTTAGAAAGGAGTGCAATGCTCTAAAATTTTGCAGATTTCCAAGATGTTGGACTATCCTTTAAAGCAGTGGTTCTCAACCTGTGTAACCTCAGGACCCACATTTATCCTTGGTCATTAAGTCGCGACCCAAGTCACACTGCAATGGAACGCAAGGCATTAGGGAACCGTGCGTTCCGGTGCGGGCGTACGCGCTGTGGGTGGGAGGTGCGTATGGGGTACCATTCAAATGAATGGCAACGCAACACACCTCCCACACCAGAATGCATGGTTGGTGCAAATGCGTGGTACAGTGTGTTAATTGCACGGTCTATGAGATTAACGCACTGTACCAGTGTGAATGGGCCCTCAAAAACACTGACATACATACACAACCACAGACACAATCTCACACACTCAGACATTCTCACACACATACGTACTCCAAAAAATGTTTATTTTTTTTAAGGTCCACCCACTCTCCCTACCTTAAGAGAGCTGGAGTGGATACTCAGTACCTGTAAAGGACACGTAAGCAATGCATGCACGTATAGATGGAGGTCCCTCACAGCCATACCCCCATCCCATCCCACCTCAAGCTAACACTCGGCGCCGGGCAGCATATTTTGAATGGCTGCTTGGCATTAGAACGAACAGTGCTGCACTGGGGGAGGTAGAGGAGCCTCTCACCTAGGAAAATGGAAGGCATGCGGCGACCCACTGAACATGGGGTCGCTACCCACTTTTGGGTCAGGACCCACCAGTTGAGAACCAAGGCTTTAAAGTGTCTTTTACAGAGTAGTAATAAAGATGTTTATATATTTTGGAGGGTGATTGTATTTACAACTAATTATGTGCAAATACAATATATTCTTTAGTAAGCATATATTTACAACTATTTATAACAAAGTTCATAATCTGTGATATATCTGCTGCATGTGATTTGCTATTCTTGTGTTATATATGAGCAGTTAACATTTACTATTTTTGATGCTCTTGTTTCTGTGTTTAAAATATGATGCTCATTGCACCATTGTAATTAGCATCCACAATATGCATTGTTGCATGTAAGTAAAATGTTACAGATATATTTAATGTAATATTGTGTAATATTTAATGTACTGTACATACCATAGCTTTCCATCTTCATTTCTTTATGTACCTCGGCTAAACACAATATACTGAGCAAATGTAAAAAAGTGCTTTCAATAGTATATTTAACAGACCAGAAATCAGAAAATAAGAGAAGTTTATTGTTATGATTTACATACTGCAGTAGAACGAAAAAGAAAGTCAGTATTCAGGCAAATGAATCTGCAGTGTACAAAGTGTAAGAAAGTGTGAAGGGCACATGGAAAAGTCCTGGTTCCAATATTGTATTTGGTTTTATTGAGGGAGATGAGCCATGATTGCCCCTAGCCAAATTCCAGAATATTTAAAGCTCATCTCCGCCCTAATCTACCCCTAGTAAACTTTATCTACTTTACCCCCTCCAGCTTATCTCCTAATTAGATTTAAAAAAAATGAATGCCCTATTTTGGGTCCCAAACCTCCTTTCTTCAGCACAGAAGAGGGTCTGTCTATAAGCAGCCACATTTCTCCCTGGTGATGTGGACTTCTCACACAGTCCTGAAAACTCCAGTGGTGCCGTAATGACTTCATGATGAGGGGTGGCAACAACACTCTTCAACAATGTGCCCAGATTGCAAAATGGCTTACCAATGCCCACTTACAAAAGTGTTGCTGTACAAGGGCAGGTAATGGCAGACTCAGGCTAGTTTTTTCTTTGAAAGAAAAATCATGAAATTGGAAGTGATCGAGGGGGAGGGGTAGTCTCCATTTGCGTGGAGACGGCCTTAAACATGTCTGATGAAAGATTGTTTAATAAATATGATTGTTTATGCTGAGCAAGTGTACATGGTACCCCAGGGGAATCAAGTCACCCCAGGGGAATCAGCGATTGGGTTGGAACATTCATTGCAGCCAATCAACATCCTCCACTAAGCAAACCTGGCCAGGTAATAACAGGTTGGGTCATGGAGGGTCCTACAAATAGACAGATGGGGGCGAATGTTCTGTCCGTAGGCATCTTTACACTAAAACTCTGTTCCCACCTAGGTGTCAGCATTTTTGCGCATATTAGTGCAAGTTTTGTTTAGCATATTCAGCAAATTTTTGAACGCGTTAGACGGGCACACACGAAGACACGTGTTTTAGCGAGCAGATTGAAATACATTGCTGTGAATGAAAAAAGCATGCAGAAACATGCACAGAAATACGCAATTGTGTCGCGAGTTTTCAAGCGTTTCCATTGAGGTCTATGGGACCAAACACACTGTAATCTGCCCAGAAAAAGCTCATGTACTTTTTCACCGTTTTACAACTTGCGACAAAACTCTCAGGTGTAAGCAGGAGCCATTGAAACAAATGAAATTTCTTGTGTTGACAGTTTTGTAGCGCTTAGCTTTGAGCATGAAAACGCCTAGGTGTGAACAGGAACTTAGGGTTTCATGTATAAAAAAAATACCTTTACACATCCGTGCCATCTAGGCGAACGGCATCAAACCTATACATGAAGCCCTTGCTGTAGGCATCTTTACACTCCTTCTAAACAACTTACCAACTGATATCTGCAGGAAATCTTTTTAATGGACAGAGTAAATGACATGGATGTACGTTAAATTTACACTAGTTTCCTTAGCCAACCATCCATTCAACATTTACAGTGAACTAAAAGGGTACACATTTGCATATACAGTATATACATATATACACATGCAAATGAAGTTTGTATTAGACCTTCTGTGCCCATATTTGATGTATTTATGGGCATGCTGCCAATGTTCTTACTTGCAAATTATCCATCTGGATATCATACAGACAGCATGGAACACTACATTTTTGAAAAACCACATTGGTGTACATGCAACGCTTGAATGACCATCTCCAAACTATTAGTACTGTAGGTCACTGGGAAACATATATCTTTCTGTGTGGCAGTGCTCACCACTAGTCCAAGAACTATAAAGTAAATATACATGTTATTCTTGTCACTTCACTTTTGTTCTCATTTTCTACACTCTCTTTATTTTTCTTTCCCACACCTCCTTCATTGTTTCCTCTTCCTTCATAATATACTGTCTTTCTTCACCTGTTCTAACATATGTTTACAGAGTCCAATACCATTAAGGTGAAGCATGCAGGGACATACAGTCAGAGTTCTGTGGAAAGGATCATGGTCTTTTCCGTGATGTACCAATATTGTCTCATATGAGCAACTGAAAAATTAATAGCAGTTAAAGAACCTGTAACTTTTAAAAAGGCTAATTTAGCTGAAAGAATGTCTCATTTGCAAAAATGCTTGTAAAAGTATGATTTATTTTATACTGACAGCTTTCCACATCCTATACTATGTTAGCTACTGTTTAAGGTTGAAGGCTGCTTAAACCCGGTACATGTACAAAGTCCAATGTGGATCCTCAACTCTGGGCTACCTGCATTAAGGGGTGTCCTGTTGTGTGAAGAGCAGCCTTACTGGAGCCACTGTGCCCTGGTATACTCTGACTGACCCACCAAAAGTTTGGATACAGCACCTCGTTTTCACACATTGAAAACTAGCATATGGCAGTATTCTTCCAAGGAATTATAGGACAGCAAGTACCCTCTATTTGCTGAAAATCATGCTAAGGAACTGGTAAGTGAAAAGTGTATCAAAAGAATTGGGGCACCATAGATTGTTGTTTCAGTCCTAACATAAATATTAACATTTACTATTATTTATAGGTTCATTTAGATTTAGAACTGGTTTGTTATTCTTAATTTTCTGCTAAAATATCCTTGTTGTTTCATCGTATTGTTTTGGAACATTGTCTCCTGCCAGGATTTTTCATTAAGGGCAATGTATAGTGGTTTTGTAAATATATAATTATTTTTTTGATCAGGACAAAAAAAATGTTTTTCCCTGTTGCTTTATAGTAGGTTTGCAGACCTCAGTAGTACAAGCTGAAATTTACATACAGAAAGAAGTAAGACGGCGTAGTCCAACGTTTTAGACAACAAAATCTGTGCCTTCTTTTTAGCTAAGTTACTAGGAATCCTTTTTCAAAGATTTACATTATATATACTGTATGTATATATATATATATATATATATATATATATAAGACGAGGGAGCGCTGTCATCAGGTCGGTGAACAGGAGAGAAGCCGCCCCGAGGAGGCTTCATTTCCACTCGCCCCCACGCAATTTTCACTCGCAAATTGCGAGGGGGCGAGTGGAAATTTTGAGCCCTGATATACTGTATATACACAACATACACAAAACCATTCAAAAATGTATAAACACATTTTTGTTACCTAAACCACTATAGTTTCCCTTTATGAATGTTATGAAAAAACAAGTTAGTTACCTGGTAACTCTGTTTCCAGGAGTCTTCCAGGACAGTTAATCAAATTTCTAGAAGAGCCTTGAACCAAGGCCTCTTTGGCCAAAATGGAGCTATCAGAATTAGTATCGTCTTCTCCTTTATCAATTTCCGAAAAACTTTCGGAATTAAGTGCAGAGGAGGAAACAAATATGCCAACTGGTACCTCCAGGGGTGTGCAAAGGCGTCCACCTCAAGACCTCCGTCATTCTGAGTGAGGGAGTAAAACCTCTCCACCTTCTTGTTTGTGGCTGATGCAAAAAGGTCCACTTCTGGAGAACCCCATATATTGATTATCCAATCAAAAGACTGTGTGTTCAGCAAAAACTCTGACTTTTGTAGCTCTCTCCTGCTGAGCGAGTCTGCTAGCACGTTCAAGCTCCCTTTGATATGAGTCGCTCTTAAAGAGAGGAGATTACTTTTGGCCATGAAAGGATCTCTGCTGTTAGAATCATCAGGCCACCAGACCGTGTGCCTCCGTTTGTTTATGTATGCCACCGCATTGGAGTTGTCTGAAAACATCAAACACATGTTTTTCCACTAGAAACTGGTGAAAATGGCAAAGGGAGAGACCTATTGCCCTCAATTCCCTTAAATTTATTGACTTGTTCTTCCAAGCCTGATCCCATGAACCCTGACCGATTGGTCCTATGCAGGGGGCTCCCCACCCCCAGGCGTCTGTAGTGACTGTGAGCGGTTCCGGTTGGGACCACAGACTTCCTCCCAAGAGATTCTGACTTACTGTCCACTAGAGCAGACATTGCTTGACTGGATCGGTCAGGCAAACCTCTTTGTCCAGGTCCCCTTGTGCTTCCCCCCCTAGAGACTCGAGAAGATTCTGAGGTCTTGAATGGAACTGCGCCCCCAAGACTGCAGAAATGGTTGACGTCATTAACCCAACCACTCTCATCATTGACCTGAAGGATACCACCCCCCCAGACCCCAGAGACACAAGAGAAAATTCTGTAGAGGTCTTGAATGGAACTGCGCACAGAAGACCGCAGGAATGCCTGACGTCATTAACCCAACCACTCTTATGATTGACCTGAAGGATACTCTGTTTGTTAAACAAAATGTCATTGTTTCCAATGTCAGCAGAGAATCTTTCTCCTGCGGGAGGGAAACAGTCATCTCGGGTGTCGATCCAGTAACCTAGAAACGTCTGTGAGGGAACTAGCTGTGATTTCTCCCTGTTCAAAACCCATCCAAGGTACTCTAAGTGCTTGGTTGCCAAAGTCAGCTTCTACTGGAGAATGCTCTCTGAAGGGGCAAAAATTAAAAATCATCCAAATAACGAATGACCCCCACTCCCTGAGACCTGAAAGATTTCCTTATCGGGACATGTAAATAAGCATCCCTGTGATCCAGTGTTGCCAGGAATGATCCGGGAGCCAGTAATTCCCTCACTGAAAATATCGACTCCATACAGAATTATTTGTATCTCACCACTCTGTTTAATGGTTTCAGATTTAGGATCACGGGCCGCACGCCCACCGCAAAAGTCTGAACAATGCACATTAAAGTGCATTGTTTTTTTTGTTTAGAGCAGTTTCGCACATATATTAAACCGGCCGAATATGTGCGGACAACCGCTCCTGTGTGAATGGAGCCTTATACAAACTGACTTATTACACACACTGTTGACATTTGTGGCAGTCAGTCACTCCCAGGTACACTGTATATGACGGATACATAGTTACTTTATCTCTGGAAGTTACTAGATGACAATCTCTGCTTTATTGATTACTTTTGTTACTACTATATTGTCTACATCTCAGTCTGTGAAAATTCTTTAAACATTGCTATGGGATAAATATGCTTGTGTTGATGCTTGTAGTGCTGTACATTTGGAGATAAGTGCTTGAGTCAAATATGTGCAATACTTTTGAAGCTTTTTTTCCCCCCAGGACTTGCTGATACCGAATACCAGCATCCGTGGGCCTGGATTATCAGGAAGCCAGGCAGTGGGTTATGAATGGTTAGGAAGCCAAGATTATACGCACCTCTTCCTGATTGGCTAGGAAGCCGGCTTCATGATGCGAGGCACCCTGGCATTTAGTCGGCTTTCTAGCCAATCAGGAAGCCGGATGGCACGTCATGACCCGCCGCCCTGCTTCATGATTGGCTAGGAAGCCGGCTTCGCTTGTTGACTTGTCGGTTTCCTAGCCAATCAGCGAGCTGGGAGGCAGGCTTCCTGATTGGCTAGGAATGTCAGGGTTGCTTGTATCATGGCTGAAGTGTTTGTAACACCGTGGTTGCTCTTTGGCGCCCTCTTATGTCCAAACCCACACACATCCTCACTTTGCTTCACTCCTGGGTAATTCTTGTCTCACAGTAATGATGTAGGCACCAGGTCACTAAATAACCTCATGTTGTGCAATCAGTCTCCGCTTTTGCGTTTTTTCTGATCAACCAAGAGTGCTGCTGTTTGTACCTGAGTTCTGTGTATGATCCTGGCTCTGGCTGACTGATCTCCTGGTTCCTGACCCCAGCTTTGTTGCTGTTCATCCTGTGCTCCATGCTCCCTGACCTGGCTTGGCTGACTACCTGCTTTGGCATCTGACCCCTGGCTTGGCACTGACAACGTCCTGGACTTTCTCCATTGTTTCTTGCCATTTATGTTTATGGTTGTTTTCAATAAACTCCTTTTATATTTATAACCTGCACTTTATGTTTCAGTCTACCCTATTCCTTTAATCACTGAATTATTTGACAGCCTCAAGGGAGCAACGGTCTTCTCCAAACTCGAACCAAGAGGTGCGTATAATCTCAAAAGGATCAAGGAGGGCCACGAGTGGAAGACAGAATTTAACACCAGGAGCAGGCATTATGAGTATTTAGTAATGCCCTTCTGATTGTCCAATGCTCCCGCTGTCTTTCAGGAGTTCATTAATGATGTTCTCCTCGATATCCTACAGCAATGTGTGGTAGTCTATTTAGACGATATTTTAATACACTGCTCCTCTCTCGATTCGCACTGCCAGGATGTTAGACGAGTTTTGCAACGTTTACGTGAGCATGGACCTTTCTGTAAGCTTGAGAAATGTGAAATTCACCACTTCCAAGTTACATTTTTGGGCTACGTTATCTCTTCTGAGGGGTTCTCCATGGAGCCACTGGTGTCAGCTGTTTCACAATGGGCTCGTCCTACTGGTCTCCACTCCATTCAACGTTTCCTTGGTTTCGCCAACTATTATCGAAAATGTATCAGAAATGTCTCCTGTCTAGCGAAACCTATCTCAGACCTGACTAAGAAAGGCAGTGATCCACATAACTGGTCTCCTGCTGCCATTGAAGCCTTTAAGTCTGCATTTGCTACTGCTCCGATCCTGTCTCATCCCAATCCTGCCTTACTTTTTATTCTGGAGGTTGATGTGTCTGAGACAGGAGTAGGCACCCTCTGGTATCGGGAAATAGTATTGGAGCATTTGGGCAAGTACGAGTACTCACCTAAATACTCGGTATCGGCACCGATACTAGTGTCAGTGCATCCCTACTTTGTACTATTGGTTTACTACAGAAGAGAAAATAGCCTATAAATATTTGATTTTGCCCCATTCTCACAACAACTGGTTAATTAGCACAGACTGGCAGGGCTTTTCACAAAAGGGTAAAGGGTTTGGAGAAGGCAGGAGGACAATCAGTCGAACAATCTGGAACAACATAGCTGAACTGGAAAGTGAGCTGAATTGGAGAATCTTTCCAAATCAGCTATTTTGGCCTAGACTGGTCACTTCTCCTGCCTTCTCCAAACTCTTCACCCTTTTGTGAATAGCCCTGTGAATGTACTTATAGTTTTGCTGGGCAAATAGCTATGCACATTTTTTCATAAATAGAGCCCCCCCCCCAAAAAAGCTATTTATTTGTATAAGTAAAAGTCAATTCACCAATATTATTACATGGCCTTTTGCTCCACAAAAATACCATTACCTTCTGGCTGGCATTAGAGGGTATACAAGGCCAAAAGCAATAATTTAATATATTGCAGCTTACCTATCCTTGAATGTGGTGGCTGTATTAGGTGTTGTTTTTTTTAAGGCCTTTTTTCTTTTCTTTTTTTTCAGCTGGTGATTCAGCCAGTAAGTGTGCTATTTTCCAACTTTAAACAGACCAAATTGTCCAGCAAAAGAGGCAGATATATTGTTGACAATGTGACTGTCCAAGGGGGGCTCCATTGCTTTTTCATAGGGTTGAGCCACCCTAAGACAGGAAGTGTGTTACTGTCCATACCATCACCAGTGAAAATAAAAGAAATAAAAAAAATCTAAAAAGGAAAACTAATTCAGCCAGACCATCTAAGGACTAGTAAACTGCAGTATATTTTATTTTTGTTTTGGGGTTTAGATATGCTTTAACTGTTAAGTTCTATGAGGTGTGTAATCTGGAGATTAGTAAAATAACCATCACAGGAAGACATAAAATTACTTATACAATAAAATATAGATTTAGAAGACAAAAGGTATTTTAATGGTTACATTTTTATTCGAAGTTGAAACACACCAATGTGATATTTCTTTTCATGAGATAAAATAGAAACACATGTAAAAGTATATTATGCAGCTTTGTGAATTAAGCATTTGGGGTCTATATTTTTTTTTTTTAAATAGCTTATTTGTCCAGCAAATTACATGTTAGTAAGGAGATACAATGTTAGAATTCAAGAGATCACTGGAAGGAACATGCATATAAATGAAGCCATTGATACTACAGGGTATCAAACTGTTACATTT
The DNA here is from genome assembly GCF_000935625.1 of Nanorana parkeri. NCBI lineage: Eukaryota > Metazoa > Chordata > Amphibia > Anura > Dicroglossidae > Nanorana > Nanorana parkeri. The sequence continues at coordinate 1,166,150 of NW_017306736.1, forward strand.
ATATGCTCAGTCTCACCAGTGTTCTTTTGTTTTTTTCCTATGATCCTACGCTCCATCTTGTGGCCATAATGTGGTATTTGTCCGATTCACTCTGATCTGCATGAACGGACCTATTAAAGAACATTCAACCAGAAAAGAAATGTCACCAAGAACCTTTGTTATTGACCCATATGCACAACAGCTGGTTAACTCGCACAGAACGAATGTACCTGATGTTTTGCTGGACAAAAAAGGACTAGTTCACACCAGCCTTCCGGTCGCAGGGCGATCACCCACACCGGAATGCATGGCACATCAATGCCTGCGTTCCGGTCCTGCCTGCAAAAATTGGGCTGGAACGTACTGGGGCTGGTGTGCAAATTTGGGCAATTTTTTTTATAAATAGACACCCTCGCGTCTTGTGTCACACCACATGATATTGGTTCATAACTAAATGAATGATAAATCAAAAATCAGACCAGTTATTATTAGACTGGCACTTTGATTATTTTTAAGGGGGATAATGTTTTTAACTGGTTTTATAGATATATTGGGGTTTGGAAGGGTGAGTTTATGTGTATCCAGATGATTATCCCTATTGTGTTTAGAGCTGCAGCTAACGATTATTTTCAAAATCGATTAGTTAGCCGATTATTACGTTCGATTAATCGGTTAATAATCGATTATAATCGATTATGTCAATTAGTTGTTGCAGCCCTAATTGTGTTATTATGGGGCATATTATTGTTGTGTGACTAAATTCTTACATATTTTTCTCAATTAATAAAATATTTTGTATTGGGGACATTTATGGTGGTGTAGACATTCAATAGGGCTTAAAGTGATATTAAACCTTCACAGCTCAGCGCTCACCATGATTGCTGTGTGTCTTTCTCTCCAAGGCTGTAGTTGCTCTGCATTCCCTACGTGAAAATGACCTCTTCTCACGATCCTGTGTTCAGGTGGCACCATCCCCTTACAGAGTCCCATGGAGCCACCTTTACGTGAGCGCTCCCTGCTGGCACTAAGTACGTCTCTCCCTACCCTTCTTGCATGCATAGAAAACAAAGCCCTGGAGCCTACGGCAGAAAGCCACCCCCTGCTCCTCCCTCTTCACCTTCAAGGAAGTGATTGACAGCGGCTGGAGCCTGCACTGTTCCAATCACATTGTATGCATGTGACATATACAGGGTGCATGCTCCCCTACCCAGAGGTTTGAGGAACTGACTTGTTGGACCTGCAGCCTCGGACAGTAAAATGGGAGAAATGTAAGTGTATTCTCACACATTGGCAGAAAAGAAATGTACTTTCTGTGGTGTGTCTAATACTACTTTAAGCTGGGGTGGGAAGCTACATGAAAGGGGGTTGTGCATTCTACTGTCTGTAAGGATATGTAGGGATAATTAAATAAAGCATGGATAACACACCTAAATAGTCTGTTGAATTACTGATATAAATGTAGATTTTTGTACAAATAGGTACAGATAAAAATGAGTATGCATACTCTGTACAATAGTCGACAGATCAATATTACAGAACATATGGTTTCATCTGTTGATACTATTGTATAGCAGTTATACGGTTTGTCAGAATGTTTATACTGCTCTGATAAACAGTTTTCTATTTATGAAAACAAGCAAGGATCTGTAATTAAGGAGATTCGAAAAAACACAGAAGTTCCCCCAAAAGAGGATCCCACCATTGCTACAAAGTGTAGTACAAAATTATCGTAAAAATTAATTTATTTCTAGTTATATCAAAATGTATACGTATCGAAAAGACCAAACAAACATATAAACATCACATATATGACTGCTCTAGGCTAGTATCATAAACAATGCGTGTGCATATAAACATACATTTATATTTGTAAGAAAATAATATACAAGGTACACCCTGGGTGCTTGTATGTTCACCGTGATGTTAAATATCAGAAGGGTATCTGTGGATTCTAAATCTCAATCTAGGTCATCAATCTCATCCTAACCCAGGCTGACATGTCCTTATCTTTATGGTACCTGTCTGAGACCCCCACAATTCACGGCCTGAGAACGTTTATGCTAAGATTCTTAATCTTTTCTGTGAGAGTCTTTGTCCAGGAAGAATGAACAGGCAGACAAAATGGCTTCCATGATGCCCATATACAATTCTGTATAATAATATGTATAGGCCTTTGAAATTGATTCCTTTCTGCCAAATAGTTCTGACAGGTTAAGATGGCCACCTGGTGGCAATAAATGATACAGCAGCTTATCTTAGCAGCACTTACCATAGTTGTGTTTCCATAGGCAGCTTTTGTATACATTTGTGAAAAAAAAAGTAGCTAGGCTTTTAAAAGAAAAAGGAATACACAACAAATGTGTAGCTAATAGGTCATTTATGTCTTTCAGCAATAATGAACTATAATAGCCAAACGCTGTTATCAGTGGTGTATTTAGGTTTTGTGCTGCCCTAGGCAAGACGACACTTGGAGGCACCCCCTCACAATTTATATTTGCCCAATCCCTTCCTGTTTAAGACATTTTACGTAACCTGTTAGTCACTGCATACAGTGCGCATGCTGTATCCAGCTTCTGGCAAATTGCATTAGTAGTGTAGCAGGGAAGCCGGGGTCTCAGGTGGGTTCTGCGGGGTCTCAGGTGGGCTGTAAAGGATCTCTTGTGAAGGATCTACCACATAGCCAACCATAGAACCTGCACAGCCCACCTGAGACCCTGCACAGCCCACCACAGACCCTGCACAGCCCACCTGAGATCTCAGGTGGGCTGTGCAGGATCTATGGTGGGCTGTGCAGGGTCTCTTTCCCTGCACACATGTGCTGTTGCTCTTACATGAAGCTCCCCAGCCTTCCTCCGGGACATCCTGCCATCACATGGTGGGGTATGGGCAGCCCCAAGCCGCCCACAGCTTCTTCACGCAGCACCTCCGCCTGGCTGGGCCGCATCTCACTTGGCCCCACCTCCTCCTCACCTCCGGCCCTGCCTCCTCCACCCGGCAGCGTTGTTTGCCTGATTAGGCAGCTAAGGCTGCCTGATTCTGTGCGGCCTGACTTGCAGCATTGATTTTGGGGGCAGCGTTTTTTTGCTGCCACCCTGGAAAGTGCAGCCCAAGGCAAACGGCTTGTTGACCTTGCGGTGTATACGCCCCTGGCTGTTATAGTAATGTTATGTATCTGCATAAATAATGTTTTCAAATAATCAAAGAGGGCAACTTGTTTACCTGTCATTGCTCCTCATATAAATTCATTGTAGAAGCATTGTAGGAGCAATTGTGTCAGTGACCACCTGCATACACAACCAAACAGATCTCTAAGCTGGCTGGACACATGGCAACTTGCTTTCAGAAAAAACGGAACAGTACAGGTCAAGGCAGCTTTACATCAATAGTGTTGGAAACTGTTAGAGGTAGATTGTGTTCATCCATTTGGTTACAAATGAGTACAAAAATCCCATTTTCTTTCTCATCTATTGAGGGACAGAGGAAGTCCTAGAACTGTTGGGACAACCAAACAGAAGATTGGGCAACACAGCAAACAAACAGGTCCAAGAAGCAACAGAAAACTGGGGACTGCCTGCAGCTTAAAGAACTGCCTAAAGGACCTTATGCCCAAAGCTGGCATCCAGGGCAACCATCAGAAATTTTGGGGCCCATTATACAGCTTTAGGCCTGGGCCCCAGGGCCGGATTAAGAGCATCACGGGCCTAGTGCTGAGGATTTCGGTGGGCCTATGGTGGAAATGTCGACGGTCACCAGGGCACTCTTCCACCTGTCCGGGCTGTGATTTATAATCTCTCTACAGCTTAGAGTCAGTGATGGAGCGCCAGGACCTGGTAGACTCCAAGTTGTAGAGAGACTACCAATCTCAGCAATACATTATACAGCAATGCAGAATACTATGAAGCTACATACCCTGTGTTCCTCCGGGTTCATGACCTGATGTCTCCAGGGTCTCAGGAGGGCTTTGCAAGGTTTTAAGGGGGGCTATGCAGGCTCTCAGAAAGCTGTGCGGGCTCTCTGGTGGCCAGTGCGGACTCTCAAGCAGTGTTCATTTCGTCGGCGAATGTTTCTTTTTCTTTGGCTGTTTTTTTGGCGTCCGGTAGCCAATTTCCGTCAACATTCTCCTCCCCACTGGTGCTGGCTTCAGTGATCTGTGTTCATTTCAATCCCCACTGGTATCAGCAGAGGCAGTGGGAACACAGACCACTGCACCTGG